>NC_082699.1:20125029-20425029 GCF_949987515.2 Delphinus delphis
TTAAGTATTGATTTCTTGTAAGATTTGGTAAATTTCAAAGCAAGACAAAGAGGATGGCTTAAGGAAACACTGCAGGGACTTGGCGTAAATTAGACAACTCACGGAGGCGCAGAATAAAATAACACCTCAACTGAAGATTTCCTTGGAAGAATTAGCACTAGCTATTGGAAGACAATGGTGGATTTAATCAAAACAGCAGGCATGCAAGAATTTTACCCGTGAACCAGAAAAAGGAGCTAATTATAACCACCTTTTTAATGGAGCTAATTTGACTGAATGGATGCAAATGTGCTTTATTTATGGATGAAGAAGCAAGCTTTACTGCAATGATCTTGGGATCATCGTATCTGCTAAGCTTTGCAGCTCCTGTTACCTTCAGTACATTTTTATTTCCAGAGAAGGTATTTATATGTAAACAACAGCTAACCATGCAAAAGATTCATCGGAACAATATACTATGGTGTATGAGATATAATCATAATTTTGCAGCCTCTCAGGGTTTCCCCTAAGTTGGGGTTTTGCAAGCTTTGCGTGCATTGGGTTATGGTAAACAATAAATGAATGATGTTAAACTGTTGTGATTTTTCAATGTGTAGTTTATTAATTTATCTTTATTAACATGTTGATTCAGGATTATTTGGCAATTAATCCATAATGAAAGGAAGGGAATTGTTGGGTGGGGTTTTTAAAATGCATTTGCAGTCTTCTTAGAGATCGGAATGTGTAGGTCCAACCAGCCCATGAGCTCTATAATTATTTAAAAATGGTAAAAATTTTTGACAATTTGAAGAATTGGTTTTATAATGGGAACAACGTGTTATAATAGGTAAAAAAAGAATTGTTATGTTTTCTCTCTAGTTAGAATGTTCTTGGGTGGTTAACTCCTCTGTTGCTGATGAGAAGTAAATATCTTATAAGTTGCAAGAAGGAGAGATTGTAATGACAATGCTTTGTTCTGATGCCTCCTCACATTTCAGGCTGAAGTGCGTTTTAAACATTTCCTTCTATTTCTATTATTTTCTTTCTCTTCTTTAGTTTTCTTCTTTTCATCATATTTTGCTGTCTTGCAATCTACATTCCCTGAGCAGCCATAGGAACCAAGTTACATTAAGCTTCAACACAAAGACCTTGTAAGAATAATGAATCCTCATTTGCATCGACATTTGTATTCAGATTTGCCAGGCTATAAACTTGGCAGATCAAGCGGAATATTAAGTAGAGGATTCCATGGTAAATTGTGGCTCTTGAAATTGCTAAGTGCCCCCCTCCTTTTTTCCTCTCTATCTGTGGTGGCAGGTGAAGTCTCATGACTACTAGCTTCTTCAGAACTGCATTGGCCCCTTCATCTTTCTGTACGTGATGTCAGTTTCAAGCAGAAGAGGGAAAAACCAGTAGTAGGTATTCTGGCTGAAGGTACAATATGACGTGTCACTGGAGAATTAACTCTAGAGCCCAGAGACCATGAGAGAGGCGCCTTTAAGCAATTAAAGGGTGTGGGAAAATTAATTATCATGTGTGGGCTAAGGTTTGATTTTCCTGGTATATTCAAAATATATTAATCTCGTAAAGGTTCACACTCATTTTTTAACATTTTTAAAGGTTATAGGAGGACCAGTGTAGCTCTTTACTCATGAAATAATTCAATTATGCCATTGAGTCATTGCCACTCATCTACTCATACCCATTCTTAAAATACTTGAAATGCCTTATTTTAATGTCACTATGGATTGACTAACTCAATCCTTAGCTTTGCTTGATTCTGAAATGGTAAAATAGGAATAGTCATAGTTACTTCTGTATAAGTTCAGAAATATGACCTATAATACAGTATTATATCTATATCTATTATATAGTAATATATCTATTGAATACAATGCAGTAAACAATGGAGTGAAAAATGTAGACTTTACTTTCCATGTTTGGTCCAGTCTATGTGATGATGCCAAACAAGTGAGTAATTGGAAACATTTGTGCATGACTTAATTTTTCATGCATTATTCCAGTTTCAGAATCTTGTAAACAGAGCCTGAATCTATGACCTATTAACAAACTCTCACTTCACTAGTAGGGAACAATAAAATGTGTTAGGAAATCAGCCTTGCAACAAACTTACAATGGACATCTGAACAAGGCTTTCCTTTTTTAAATCTTTATTTTATTTAAATAGTGTAAATGATGAAATGTAGACTGTTTCTACTATAAAAACACTTCTTTATGGTATATCATAAGGAATTGTGAAATCCTAGTAACTAACATAAGTAACTGACTTAAATAACTCTTACTTTAGGTTGAGGTAAGGTTTAATTGTATGGGGAAAATGGGAGCTGTTTCTTGGAAGATGCTGGATTTTTTTTTTTTTTGAAAAAATATACCAGTAAATATTTAGACTGAAGGATAACATTTCATCAGTTTTCATAAACTTGTAAAAATATTTATAAGAATCCTGCCAATATATATAATATATCACAATGTAGTCTGTTCTAAAGCAGGGATTAGATATCTTAATCGTATCTGGGTTTTAAAAACTGAAAAGTAAAATGCAAATCATGACATGCTTGCATTCCACAAACTCATCATTTTTAAGGGAAATGAACTATTAGATAATTTGATACTAATCGTAACTATACTGAAAAACAAGGGTGTTACCACTAACTGGCAAAATTTAACTTTTATATTTACTCTTTAATGTGAAAAAATGAAAGCATGGTGACTATCATTAAGTTGCCTCGATCTAGAGCAATCATCGATAAACAACATTTAAATAGAGTTCTCCTCCTGAGGGAACTTAGTGATATAGCACCTTCTGATGAAGTATAGCCATCAACTTTATAACAAAATGCAAGCAAAGGTTAGAGAGTGATATATTACTTGGAAACAATGTTGTTTATAATGTCAAGCAAAGACATCGATGCACCTTTTTTTTAACATACTTGCTATTTCACATGAATCTGAGATTCAATTTAATAGGCTTCAAAATGGTGTTTTACCAATGTGGACTGGGGGAGGAGGATATGTACTGATCCCTTTTTCATTGAAAATATAAAAATACATTTGATTGTGTTCAAAAATACATTTTGGTTGTATATTCAAATACAATTTAGAAAGGAAGAGATTTATACTTATACCTTTCTTCAGGACTGCCCATCAATTTGAAACTGTCTTCTTTAATAAATGTTAATGATTTGGTTGATTATGTTTGTGCATGTACTTACCATGCAGTTTTGGGAATCAACCACTGATGAATCTTATCAAGAAGAGAAATTATAGCATTAGCTAATTTGCTTTCTAAACAGCAGGAGTGAGAATTCTATCCAAAATGATATTAGTGACATTGCTTTAACATCCACACAGAAACGTGTGTACTATTTCTTGCCTTCCTTCTTAGTGTTGCTTAGACAAGGCTCTCATTTATTAACTATGGTCTCTTCCTTCTGGGTAGGAATACAAGTGGATGTATATTCTAAACCAGGAAATCAAAACTAAAACCAAGAACAAATAAAACACATTTAAATTTAAGTATTTTATCCAAGTTTGATAAAGGAACAAGTGGAGTTGTGAATGCTTTTTCCCTACAATAAGAAAATAGCAAAATGACATGTGCCAGGGTAATTACACTATGTCCTGTTACTATTTATATTAGAGGATTTTTTTAATTTTACTACATGGTAAAAATGCACATGACTGTGAGGTTTGCCCCACCATAACTTCTATAGCCACTGTTACACTGATGCACAAGGTTGTCAGCCATTGGCACAAAGCCCAAAGCACAGGGCTGAGCCTCCCAGGCAGGCGAGTCCTTGTCCTGTATAGGTTAGAGTAGCACAGCCCTGTGTGTGTTATCCTGAGAAACTGGGCTTCGCTGAGTTTAAAATCAACCTGTTTCATTGGTCTGTTTTAGTAGGATGGCTGAGAGCTTTGCCATATTTATGAGGCAGGAAGAATTGTGAGACTTAAACCACATCACGGAGTGCATCTGTGCTTATGACTTGACCTGTAAAGTCAGTTCAAGATTTTCACTTCTACTCAAGTGGGGAACAAGCAACAGAATGCCGTTGATTGTATTTTCTTCATACTCCTCTAGACAAATATTGAAGGGCAAATTTCTAGAACTATAAATATAAACATAGAGATGATATAGATATGTCTCCCTATATTTGAAAGAAAAGATTATATATGTATATAAATATATGTATGTATAGATATTACAGATCTATGTATGATATATATCACTTTCCTCTCTAATTTCAAAGTGTATCCATCATTGTTGCTTAGAGAAATATTAGCAGTTCATAACCACAAACTCTTTAAATTAAGAATAGAAAATGTGTGTATACATATATGCCCTATGTATTTGCGTACATATACACAGCAAAAGTATGTTTTGATACTCAGAATGGATGATAGATCTATATAGACATCATGAAATAAAGAGATAAGGGAAAAAAACAAACCAAATCCTTAAGATCAGTGAAAAATTATTCTTACCTATGGTATCACTTGATGGTCTCTATACTTAATTTAAAACCTGGGTTTAATTTTACATTTAAATACTTAGTTTGTTCCTTTTATAGATAATTCACAATAGAGGCCATTCCAAGAATTAATGGAAAGGTTTACTAATATTGCAGTAATTTTGAGATTATTGGGGGATTTTGTTTTAATGAAGAAATAATACATGATATTTTGTGACGATTAAAATGACATAAGTGAATTAGATTAATGTGCACTTAACTCTCTGCTTTAAGAGTTCCTTTTAATACTATAGTTACCAATAAATTGGAGTGAGAATTTATCTACTTTATGTTACCAAATTTTGGTGTAAAAAATTTACATAATAATTCAAATAGTCTTTTTTATACTACTGTTTCTGACTTTACTAAAAATTGCTAAGCATCACAGCACTCATCTTGTTGACTGTAAGGAAGCAGCTAGAGATTCCTATTTTTATTATCTTTTTCAAATTAGACCACAGGCATTCTTTCCCAGCTACCTCAGGTGTACGGTCAAATATCTCTAACTGTATACTCCCCACAAAAACTCACCTAAGTTTAATTCAATAAAATAATCATGGATTGGCTTCACTCTTACCTGTTGGATATTCTGACATTAGTAGGCAAGCCTCAATTTCAGAATTCAACTTGAGCTTTACTGCCTGTCAAAAAACAAATTTCCTAATTTTCTTATTTTGATTAACCTCCATGATATTAGCCTAAGTTGGTCAGCAATGATTTCAGAGGTGCGTGCCCTAAATTTTAAAATATCATGCAGCTAACTTCATGGTTCCTTCTGGGGATGCTAGTGACCCTTCCCTTGTCTGTATAGGTAATCATTTCTCAGCTGACACAGTTGTACATCTTTGACCAAGACTGTGCTCTTCATTCCTTAGTCCTCTCCCTAAATGAATTTACCTTTTTCCTCCTTCACTAAACTATTGACGGTTTTGAACATTATTTCACATCGTCCTTTAGTCTTCTGTTCTTCGTACTGCCATTGATGCTTGAAACTGCCCTTTTTACTTTTAAAATCCTACCTCTTTCATGAAGCATTTACTGATCAAGGGATGTAAGGTGACACTATTTCCTCCACTTTCAAACAGCAAAATTTTCAGCAATCATGAGCTAATGTTCAAGATGTATTTATTCATTTGCATCTACCCACATCATTACGGTGACTCTGAGATTTTCATCTATATCTGATTGCAGAACACCCTTTGTGTGAATGTCTATGTTCATTCAGTTATTCATCCAACCAATACAGATTCATTGAGGCCCTATTTTGTGTCATGCACTTTTGTGGAAGCTATATGACTATAAAGATGAACTAGACAGATAAGGTATACAAATTCTTAAAGCAGCAAGCAATGGGAAAATCTGCCCAGGAAGATACACAAAAGCTTGCAGTTAGGCATTTTGTGCATTCATATATATATGAATGGCCTTTGGGGATTTGCATTACAATTTGAAATATTTCCTAAATGGAATATAAACTTCCCATTCCCGTTTGATTTGGTAATCCTATGGTGGTACAAACATCCTTAGCAATGACAGCTTAGAATAGATGTTCTCAAAACTTTTTAATCTCAGACCCACTATAAGAAATTACCAAGGTGACAACAGCTTTTATTTGTGTATGTTATAGTTATTGGTATTTAACATATTCTCAAGTAAAGCAGAAACTATATTTCTAAATTATTTATTAATTCTTTAAAAATAACAACTACAAACTCATTAAAAATGTTCACATATATAATATGCTCCACTAAGATAATCATATATTCCAAATTAAAAAAGCAAGGAAAAGGGCATTGCATTACAATTTTGTGAATCTCTTTAATGTGTGGCTTAATAAAGATACTGAATTCTCATATCTTCTTTTATGTACAGCCTTGCAATATGTAATTAGGGTTGAGTATACGAGGAAAATCTACCCTCTCACAAATATGTAATTGGAAAAGAGAAGAACGTTTTAGTAGCTTTTTCATCTAATTGTGGATATTTTTCTTTGATATACACCAAATATTGACAGGTGGTAGTTTTTTAAAAGTTAGTTGCAGTGTGGAATCTGAAACCATGTCAATGAACTTATCATTCTTTTTTATGTTAAAATCTAGTATTTATCTTGCATTCTTAATAGATTTTTGACCCATGCATGATTTTATAACACTAAGAACTGGTCTGTTAGAAAACATTGGTTCACTGAGTTATGCAAATCTTTCAAATGTTGGCACATTTCATTATACAGTATCAAAAAAATAATCACGTTCATTAATATTACCATCATGGTCTCGTCAGAAATATCATTACGTATTGGGAATCTGTCAAGCTCATGATGGCAGATATAAATTTTCCCCAAATTCTAATTTTCCTTGAAAGTTAAATTTTATCAACACATACTGTCAATTGTTTCCCTTCATGTTACAGACACACTTTGTTAATTTTCAAGTAGATATCTGTATATACCTAAGTCTGAATAATCATAGTTTGTAGGCCATGAAAAATGGGTCTACTGTATATAGTTCAAGCTCAAACTCAATCACGTAAGTGCTTTACCTTGAGATAACCATTATAATTTGTACTTCAGTATGCAGCAAAAGTTCTATACTGTACTTCCCATCTTGTCATAGATATTATTAAAAAGACATGTAACTAATAGAGGAAATTTAAGGAAAATTGCTTCATCAAGGATCAAGGACTTTTTTTTTTTTTTTAGTTCAAGTGTAACCCTGAAGATTATGATAACTTTCAATACAGTTTGGTGCTACTTGACTTATTCTAAGAAAGCAAAACTGTTAAGGCTCCAGTATTGTGTGCAAATTTCAGCCCAAATGAATAAAGAAAATAATAAAAGTATTAACATAAAAATAGTGTTGACTTCAAGGGCTCCTTGAAAGTATCTCAGGGTTTCTCAGATGTCTGGGAGCACTCTTT
This sequence comes from Delphinus delphis, assembly GCF_949987515.2. NCBI lineage: Eukaryota > Metazoa > Chordata > Mammalia > Artiodactyla > Delphinidae > Delphinus > Delphinus delphis. Next base: position 20,132,457 of record NC_082699.1, read on the forward strand.
GAGAACCACTAACTTCAAAGAACCTAAAGCATAGCCATAGATGTTCACTAATCATTATCTGATATTCAGTATCATCTAAGGGTTGACTAGGATTCATTACCACCTACAATAACACCTAACATTTCCAAATTGTTTTGCAAATAATTTTGTATATATTATCTTGTTTGATCATTTCAATAAGCCAATAAACTATTATTATATTCTAAGAGAAAATTACAGCTGCAGTTAATGATTTTTCCAAGGTCATGAGACCTGTAAATGACAGAATCCAGATTGGTATCCAGATTTTATGAAGTCCAGAGTTCTCATTTTACCATAGCTCTTCAATATAACTCTTTTACAGCCTCCTCTAAGTTAAGGAATAGTGACTAAGTCCTGTACCATAAGCTTGATAGAAGTCTCTATTTAAGCACCATGAGAACAGTATATGTATAAATCTTATTCCCATTCCAAATCATTTATGGCATGGAAGTCCAATTTTACATCTATTTCATCACAATCCAAAATTGCACTATAGTTATGTGAGGTCCCTTAACATACCTAGTTAGTTTTCTTTAACTGCTATAATGACTGATTTGGTCATTATATTGGCCCCCAAATATCTCCATTTCAGTGGATCACTGACCAGTTATTTCAAACTTCAAAATGAGTATATTAGCATACTCTTGTGATTGACTACATACTGGTTGCAACTGTGTTGACCAAAAGAACTTATCTAAGTCTTAGGAGGCACACGAATACAGGGAACAGTAGTTTACAAGATAATTCCTAAAATTTATGATGGGTTTTTGCGTAAGACTTTAATCAGACCAACAGAAGCCCTGGTTCCTAGCCCTGATGCTAACGAATTAGCTATGTAAGTTAAGAAAATATTTAACATCACCTTGTCTTGGTTCCTCGTCCATTTAATGAGAGGGAAGTACTATATGATCTCTTGTTTTGCTTACAACTGTAATATTGTATGATTTTGATACAGAAATAAAAGTATTTCCCTTTTTGGCAGTCATGATTTTCTTAATGTATATGTTCTCTTTCCATGCCAGTGTGTCTTCACACTCTATATTGAAATCTTCAAAATCTAATTCATTGCTCAAATTTACAGATGAAAGTTTTATAGAAGCTATTTATTTTATCAGCCATTTAAACCCCTTAAGTAAGATATTTAATAAAATCTACTGAAACACTTTGTGTTTTCTTCCATGAAACAAAAATGAGATTGTTTTAATAACTTTATATTATGATAATTTGGAGTTGGGGTTTATGGAGATTGATTTCCTCCCCAGATGATTAATTGTGATCCGTCCTGATATATTAATAAGAAACCCTTAAAAGCTATGTTGAGGGAGGGAGAGAAGAAAAGGAAACTTACGTTTGTTTGCAATTACTGAAATTATAGAAATAGAGGTCTTCCAGAGACAGAAATATAATTACAATTATCTAGCCTGTAAAGAAATTGTTTTTATTTCTGCAGTGAATGGACAGCAAATTATTGGTATCGGGAACCCTTTTTATAAAGAATCCTCCTTTGCATAGCTATAATCTTTTAAACTTCCTTTACAACAAAATTTATCCCCTTCTATCTGATATTGAAATCAGAGACATCCTATTATCACTGAGAGTGTGTTTTAAACCAACAATGCTCTGGAACTTGGGCTTCACTGTTTGCAATCCACCTGGGTGCATGCAGATGACTGTGCTTCTAAATCTCTATGGAAGACGAATCCAGTGTCTCCAGGTTGCTGAAGGCCGTGTGAACAGTACATACAAACATGATCAGGTCACTGCTGTGCTCCCAATACTGCTTAATTGCCCTCTGGATAATGAGAAATGACAGTACAAAAAGATGCTGGCCCATAGGAGGTGATCAATGCACACTGGTTTCCCAGGAGCATTTCACGTTTATCCCTAAAACTAAATTGCAGACATTTGCATTTATGGAGTAATGTGGAAACATGATTGTGAAAAACATTGAATAAGGATAGCAAATGTCAGTTTTATGCTATGATTTCAATTATATACATAAAACAAAATTAACAGTGAGCAGAGGCCATTGAATGGCCATCATTAGGTGACTGTTCAAATAAATTAAGGTGTTTCAATATAATAGAATACAGTGTAGCAATTAAAAATAATAATACAAAGCTATAATGTGTTCATGAGGAGTGATTTCCAAGATACATCAAATGCAAAAAGCAAGGTGCAGAAGAATGTGTATAATATGGTCCCAGGTGTGTAAAGAAGTGTACATACATTTAAATATACAAATGACAGAAAAATCACAAACTGATGAAAGCAGTTAAAGAGTTAATAAGAGGGAAACAATTTTCACTGAATATACTTTTACATAATTTGCTTTTTTTAACACATGGGTACACTAGACTAGTTTTAAGATAAACAGTAGTTAATTCCTAATGTAAAATAAAGAAGATTTATAGATTTATAAGACAAATCCTTGATATGTTCTCCACCCCCAAAAAAAACACAAGTTGACAAAGGATCAGTTTATCATTAGTTGCTTAGCATCCTGTAAAACCAAAGAAAAGGTATTTTAAAATATTTCAATCCATGAATGCATTAATTCAGAACAGAACCAAAATATACTGTTGATAGGACAGCCAGATAAAATATAATATTTTTTATTTGCTAAATCTGGCAACCTTAATTGTTGAAAAGAGAAAAGTTGTTCTGCATTCTTAGGATACTATGTACATTCAATGCCAAACATTAAAATGTTTCTAGGTAGACAATTTTTTTTTGAATTTTATTTTATTTTGTTTTTATACAGCAGGTTCTTATTAGTTATGTATTTTATACATATTGGTGTATCTATGTCAATCCCAATCTCCCAATTCAGCACACCACCACCACCACCACCACACCCCCATTTCCCTCCCTGGCGTCCATATGTTGGTTCTCTACATCTGTCTCTATTTCTGCCTTGCAAATGGGTTAATCTGAACCAGTTTTCTAGATTCTACATATATGTATTAATATATGATATTTTTTTTCTCTTTCTGACTTACTTCACTCTGTATGACAGTCTCTAAGTCCATCCACGTCTCTACAAATAACCCAGTTTTGTTCCTTTTTATGGCTGAGTAATATTCCATTGTATATATATACCACATCTTCTTTATCCATTCGTCTGTGGATGGGCATTTAGCTTACTTCCATGACCTAGCTATTGTAAATAGCTAGGGTGCATATGCAATTGGGGTGCATATGTCTTTTTGAATTATGGTTTTCTCTGGGTATATGCCCAGTAGTAGGATTGCTGCATCATAGGGTTTTTAGTTTTTTAAGAAGCCTCCATGCTGTTCTCCATAGTGGCTGTATCAGTTTACATTCCCACCAACCATGCAAGAGGGTTCCCTCTTCTCCACACCCTCTCTAGCATTTGTTGTCTAGGTAGACACTTTTCTATTATTGTTTAGGTAAAATATATTGCTCTTTTAATTGAATTTTTAAATAATATTTTTGAAAATATATGAGAAAATAATAAATGGTTCTCCCAAGTTTATGATATTAAAGTTCATGCAACATGTATTCTGGTTCTAATCTAACTTTTCAAATATGTATTTCAATACTTCCTTATGATACCATTTTACTGAAAACAAATTAATCCTATCTCTTGTTCAGTGAGCATTCTTCCTGAATACTCACTCCAACTCTGACTCTTAAATCTCCCTGCCCATGTTTATGTTTCCATGGATCTGAAATGTCCTCACAAGTTCTATTCTAACTGCTTCAGTTGAAAGGCTCTTTTCATTCTCTGATCTCATTAGCACAGTCCTTGTTTTACAGTGTCTTCTATTATAGTAATGTGTGTACAAATCAATGTCCCTAACAGATAAATAGAAGCGCCATGAAAGTAGGACACAAACACTTCATCCACATCTTTAATCACTACACATGTCCCAGGATGGACACTGGTCTAATGTCCTACACAGAGAATTTATCCAACAAAGTCCAATAGATGTGTGGGCAAATGGCAATAAATAGTTCAGCCCCTCTGAAGATTAAACTCTAGTCCATTTGGAATCTAAGAAAAAAAAAAAAAAAAAACTACCCCCATTCAGCATATCATAATCTCTCTTTGTAGGTGAAAATAGTTCTTAAAATGATCCTTAGCCATATTCTTGCCAAGATAAAATTATAAGTTAAATTCCATGTCCTTTACTTAAGATTTCCATTTTATTTTCTTATCTCTTAATCATTCTGGCATTGCTCATCTGAGTCCTCAATTTCTTCTATTGTTCTTTAGGCTGAAGAATGCAGAGCGGGGCATTGTATTCTAGTGAATTAGAGCCATGATGAATGATTTCCTTCATCACATTAAATTCCTTTTGAGTGTTCTTAGTATAATTTTTTTTTTTTTTACAAAATAGTATATTAATTATTCATTAGGCTTATACGCAGTCATTTCCTGTATTATACTTGAACAATTTATTTCTCTTTTAAGTGGTCTTTATTAAATGGTCCTTGCAGATTAATTTAGACTTTTTTTTTTTTTAAAGCAAGACCATTTTGATTGCTATTCCTAAACTACAAGAGGCTATTTCTCTATTACTTTGATGCTATTGTAAAACACCCTGGGTGTGCAATTTGTCCTGTCTTTCAGTCAGTGATGTTTAAAACAATGATTCTCACATCTCAGACTGGTGTTATTTCTTGACAGTTTCTACTGCTCCGTGGTGGAACAGAATAATAAATACATTGTAAGGAGTTTTGTATAAAACCATTTTTGTTCTCTTTTTGTGTCTTAAAATACTTATCTCATATACTTGGTAGTAGATGGTAGTAATTATTTTTCTACTGTCACTAAAATGCTGGATACCTTATTCCAGTTCCCTATTTTTTTCTTTTTTATGCTTCTGTAGAATACCAAATTTGAGAACCACTAAGTTAATAATAGCTGTAGAAGTAGTAATAATGAATAAGAATAGCTAATGCTTGAAGTTAGTTATTGTATGTAAAGGATTATTCTAAGAACTTCAGATATATTAATTCACTTAATACAACAAATTTCTGATGAACTTACTATCATTGCTCAAACATTAGAGATGAGGAAATTGAAACAGAGAGAGGTTTAAAAACAATCTACACAATAAAAAGGAGTTATGATATTTAACATTAGTACTCTTAGAATATGAAGTAAATTATCTGAAAGATAATATTATATAAATATTAATTAAAGATATAAAAGAATTCAAACACCTAGTGAAAGATCAGCACACTATGGGCAAGAGTGGAATTTCTAGAAAAAGATCACTGAAATTAGAAACTCAGTGTATTTAAATCATTTAAATAAATGATTTAAATACCAGATTAAATACAGCTAAAGAGTAAATCAGTATTGGACGATTTGTCTGAGAAACTTACCTAGTTCAAGTCATGAAAAATATGAAAAAGTTGGAGGTGTGTGAAAGACAGAATAAGTAGATACAATATCTATTTAATAGATGGTTAAAAGAAGTGAATAAAGAAAATGGTATCAAGGAAATAAAGAATGAAAATTCACAGAATTGAAGAAACATACACATACTCAGATATAAAAGCATGCAAATCATGTGTTGGGTAAATCAAAGTAAATCCACACTCATGTATCTAGTGAAACTGAAAATTAACAAAGACAAAAATATTAAAATTAGTGAGAATTAAAAGGCAGATTTAATAAGGAAACAACAATCATACAGACAGCAGATTTTCAGCCTCAATAACAGAGGCAATAACAGAAATAACAATGTCAAACTGCCAAGAACAAATAGTGATCAGATAAGAAATTTATACCCAGATAAACTACCATTCAAAAGTAAAAACATTTTTCTCACAAAGGGGTAAAATTTTCTACACAGTTCGTCACTGAAAAATTATTGGAGTACACGCTTCATTAATTCAAAGGAAATAAATGAACACAGAAGGCAGTAAGATACATGAAACAATGCTGAGGGGAAAAAAGAAAAAGCTAAATAAACACTAAAAATCAGTAAAAATAATAAATTTTTAAAAGTTAAAAATAGTTGAAACTATATAACAATGACATGAAGGATGGGAATGAGAATAATGGGATTTAAATGTACAGTCCTCACGGTGTTCACTCTGATTTGTGTGCTGCTGTATCCTCGGTGCCAGGGAAGTAGCATGTACTCAATTAATATTTGTTGAATGACTCACAGAATGAAAATTTCATAGCTGAAGATGACCAGAGATCTGACCTCCAACTGCATTCCTCAGTCTCTGAGGATACCACACAGTTTGCTCCATCCATAGTGTGCCAGCAGGCTTAGTGTTTGAAGTTAGGCAGGTATGTTGCAGTAAGTGTGGTAGCCCTTGAGATCTGCCTTTGAGGGAACATGCTACACCAGCAGAGTCCACTGATGACCTCCAGCTGCCACCCATCTATCAGCTATGGCTTTAATACTGAGGCTATGCTATGCTAGCCCTGCTAGTAACCATTACTGAGCACAGGAGATGGAGGTCCTAGAGCAGGCCAGGTAGGCCCAAGGCAGGACTACTCAAACCCGCCACCTTTGCTTTGGGACCTCCCATCGACCTGGTCATGATTTTCTGAGCCTCCCTGTGGACTCAGTCTCATTCTAACCAATCCTTCTTTTGCTCTCTATTCTAAGGTATCACACATGCATTGAGGTCAGAGAGGTCTCTTTGTCTTTTCCTGCTCCCTCTCCCTTTATTCTTACAGAAATTTTCACCAATCTCTTTCATGTCTAATTCTGTCTTAATGTCTGTCTGAATCTTGAAAGAACCACACTGACATATCAAGGCAAGAAGGTAGACACTGAGTTAGGCCTACTAGATCAACAGCTTGACCCTTCATTGAACAGCAGTCATGAATAACTGGATCCACTCAGGGAGCAAACTTTCTTGAGTAGAAAACCTGTGGTATATCTCTTACACATGATTAACTGCCTAAGCTCAGGAGAGCTGAGACATCCTTTCAGGCAACAAAATCTATGTGGCCTAAGACTTGCTTATTTATGTACTTACTCACTCAATCTGTCCTCTAAGTTGAGGAGGTGTTTCAGTCTTAAGATCTTTAAAGCTTATTATCCTCCTAGTTTTCTTGGGGGTCCCTGGCCATAGGCTATACCATCTGAACACTCTCAGGTGCTGCCATCCTCTCACCCATTAAGATTCTGGAGACTGGTCAAATCTTCTGGCCCATTCCAAATCTTGCCAGCCCCTGGTGAAACCATCATATTTGTGAGTCATCCGTACTACACACTAGCATCTAAATTTCATGCCCTTATGTCCACTGTGATGCAGTCACTCAATGTTCTAGTTATATCTGGACCATACACTCTCCCTGATCATTTCAATCCAAATTTTTCAAATAGACTCAATCTCTTATGCCTCCAACTTGCTAACATCATTATGTCACAGCACCTGTTTTTGACTATTTGGTAGCTGCAGTCATGTACCCTTCTATATTCTTCCTATGTCTTAGTACTCTGTTATCTTTACTTCCTACTATATCCAGTCTACATTTTATAATGGGTCTTTTCAATCATTTTCATGTTTTGCATTTTTTATGTCCTTGAAACCTACTATAAGTAATAAATGGGTTAACAGCAAAATAACAGAATATTAGAAATTAAATAGCTGAAAATATGGGATTTTTTTGTTTTGCCTTTGTTTCCCTCATTACAATGAGATCCAGCATTTTGAGTGCTTAGCTGGATGTAAGAATCACTCATCCTTTACGAAAAACCTATTTTTTTCTGTTGCTCAGTATGCAAAACAATATTATTTTATTGTGTGTCAGTTACATGTATCTTTATTGAAAGCTACTGTAGACTATACTAAGTCAAAATTCAGTCTAGTGAAAAGCTCCATGAACAAGAAATCGTTTAAGACATTTCTAAGTTGTAATTTGCTTAAGTATTTTTTCATTAGTTTTCTTTCTACCATGTCCATAAGATGCCAAGTTTAGTTTTGAATTCTTAACTCAATCTTTAGTAAAGACTGAATTAGTTAAAATAAATTACCAGAAAGCTCAGCCTTTTTTTTTGTTTTTTGAATCCTCTTTCTTTCATGCACTTTGTTAAAGATACCAAAAGTTATTTTGACATTTTTGTAGTTATGTTTTTCTCTGGTGTATTACTGGAGCCACAAGAATTGAAACACCATGAGTAAAGAACTTACTGTGAGTGTAAGATTTATTACTTAGATGACAAAGATGAAAACATTGTTCAAAATAATTCCATATTAATTTATATACATTTTATTAGTTCAGAAAACAGGGAAAAACCACTGAAACTTTGTGGCTGCTAAAGCTGTTCATGTTAATTAACTTCTTTGAGGCTATTTCATCACATTATAAAAGCACATCACTGTTAGGGTTATTGATGAAAATTCTAGTTTCCTAAAGTCAAGATAATCTGACAATAGAGTATTTTTAGAAACATAAATTATCCAGAATTCAGGGACTCTTAAAACTAGCTCTTTCTGCTCTGTCTTTTCTGACACTAACTCTTAACAAGTAGAGTATCTACTGCCCCATCTCTTTATGTCTACTGTCTGTGATAAAGCAGCTAGCCTGGGAATTAGAAGAACAATTTATTTTATATGAAAGTCAGAACTTTAAAAATTTTTTGCTACAAATTATAAAGTAAGTCTTATAACCTCCATATAAGTAATTTTGTATCCCTAATATATGCATGGAAGCTTTTAATTTTTTTTAAAGATTCCATAGATGGCAGGGAGAACCAGTCATATTCTTATAAATAAGTAACAATTGTCATGTCTGTTCTGGTAGTAAAGGTAATGACAGATTTTTCTGTACCTCTTCCTTTAATAGAACATTAAGGTCTTATTAAATGAAATAAAGCTAAGGCTCATAACCAAAGTTAAAAATCTCCAGATATAGAAGATTACACAACAAACACTTAAAAGACTGTCTTCTTCCAAGTTGTACAGCCAAGAAACATGTGGACCCCAGATTTTTATTTATAAATTACTTCAGATTAGTCTTTGACTCCTATACCTAAAATCACCCATTTTTAAAGAAGACAAATTATACATTCAGTTACATTATTTCAGCCATATGACAGACACCTAAAATAATGTACTAAAAGTAGACGTTACTTGAAAGCTATCACTTGAAATTCAGTTTTATTATGTGCACAACAAATCAAAGAAAAAAAAAACAAACCCAAAACAACCCCATGCAGCCTAGTGGACTGCGAATGTTTTAAGGCTAAGGGAACACACAAAGGCTTTTTCCCGCTTCTGCTACATTTTTATATCTCAAACGCACTGAGTGAATCCCAGAGAATCACCAGTCCAAAGTACACAAAATCCAAACGCACTTACCACATTAACCCTGTCCCTGACTCCAGACATATTATTGTAAATCACAAAATAAAAAAAATAAAATGAAAAGTCCCTCTATTGCAATAGCCTTACAGAGTTTGTAAGAACATCTCAGAAACTAGTTACTAGATTAAAGGAAAGAAAGTGGTTAGATTATGTGGTATGTGGTTAATCTAAATTAAAAATTTCATAGCTTTTATGGGAAATCCTCAGAAGCAGAAATTCTAAAAGGAAGAGTGAAAAAAAAAGTCATCATGGGCACACGCATTTCTAGAATAAATTATGACTTCAATTTATATGAAAATCTAAACTTATTTGACCCAAGTTAATAATATGTTTTGTAGAGGTTTATTTTTTTTTGGAATGTTATAGGGAGACATTTGTGGGAAAACTCTTAAGCTTTCTATTTTGTAGATAGTATGGTATATTCCTTTAATTATCTTTTGGTTCACTCTTCGCCATCTGAAAAATAGGATAAATTATGCATTCATCCCATCTTGCTTATGATTAGTTGACCAAATATATGTGTATGTGTAGATATTCACGTACATGTACATACACATGTGTGTAAATAGCCAGTTTATCATGCTTGCTATGAATTACCTTATACTTATTTCATAAAAATTATTCCCTCATACCATATAAAATCCCAACTGGAAAGTCAGACAGAGGTTGCAGTGATCAGGTAATCTCAAAAGGATCCCATCTTGGAACAGTGAGTAACTTTTGTACCAAGAATAGCACTTGGTCTCCTGGGAATTATCAATTCTTCCTAATCTTCACTTTATCATTTGTTTACTTTCTTTACACTAAATATGAGCTTAGATTGACAGATGAGTAAACTGCCATGTTTAGTGATAAATACATACTTTGGGTTGTTGGCTAGATACATGGCCTGCTGGTTAGAATCAAAGAAGGACACAGGTACTAGATGATTTACCAGGCTAAAGGCTGGTAAATAGTACAAGTAGATGCTGTGTAAATACTTGCTCTGTGTCATGTCTGTTCTAAATGATCTACAGATATCAACTAATTTAGTGCTCAACCATGAGGCAGGTATTATTACCTTCATTTGCAGATGAAGAAATTGAAGGACAGAAAAATTAAGTAAGTTGAGCAAAGACACACAACTTAGATTTTGGTGGATCGAAATCAGTGGGTGGATCTTGGATTTGAACTTAGGCAGGCTAACTCTGGAGTCCACACTCGTGACTACATGAGGCCACCTTTCAAACTCAGACATTCATGAAGGCCTTCAACATGAAGGTTTTCAGAGAAAGTTGTTGGTGGATTTGTTGCTTAAAAATATTACAGCAAATTCTACCTTTGACATCCCTCCCAATCCCATATCCAAATCCTAGACACCATTTTAACTAGAAACATGAATCCATAATAAGGAATAAGAAAACAGTTTCCTGTTTTAATTAGAAGGTATGGAACTAGAGGTAGAAGAGAATTAAAGAGAATAGTTATTTCCAGGAATTAATATAAAACAAATTTATACATAGCATTTTTATTTATAATTTTCAACTCTTCTTAACAATGCTAAGTCAACAAGCCATTTCTTATAAAACTAGCAACTAAATAAAAGGAAGATGCAGCACCTTAACTAAGCCAGGCTGGGTGTGGTAGACCAGGCAAGTGCCTAAGTGCATAACCATACCTGTGTGAGTCAGTAGAGAGCATGGCCATCTAGAGAGGTCATGTTTTAGCTCACAAGCACAGCTACCACTCAACTCCAAAAAGATTTTGCCACCTGGAAATCTAGGCCCAGTGTTGACTTTTGTTTTTTTTAAAGAAAGGTGTAAATCCAGATTTATATGTTAAATCTTATGATTTTAAAATTTTGTTTCAAACTTAAAAACACCAAGTACTATAAATATAAAATATCTATCAAACTAAAAACATTTTCATCTATGAGATTCATATCTATCTATCTACCTATGTATCTACATGTATATTTTAATGGATTTGTTGACTAATAAGTCTTATTCCTTATTTGGACATTGAAAATCATTACAAGAAATTACAAGTATAGTCAAATGGTTATAGAAGCATAGAAACCCCAGTATATACTTTCAAACAGGCAAAACCCATTGTATTAGTTTCCTATTGCTGCTGTAACAAATTGCCACAAATTTAGTGGTTTAAAACATCATTTCTTACAGTTCTGGAGGTCAAAAGTCCAAAATCATTCTCACTGGGCTAAGATCAAAGTGTTGGTATGGCTGCATTCCTTTCAGAAGTTCCTTGTGAGAATCCATTTCCTTGCCTTTTCCAGCTTTTAGAGGCCACTGAGTGTTTATAGGCTTGTGGCTTCTTCCTCTGTCTCCAAATCCATCAGCATAGCACTTTCAAATTAGATATATAATTAACAGATTATATATATATATATATATAATTATATATATAATTGTACATTTATGTATATAGTCACTCAGCTATTCATCATGGGACAGATTCAAAGAAATAAAAAAATAATAAAATAGATCTAATTCAGCCTTTAAGAACTTTCCATCTGCAACACACTGAATGTTCGTATTCCCCCCAGAGTTCATATGTGGAAACTCATTCCCCAATATGATGGTATCTGGAGATGGGGCCTTTGGGAGGTGATTAAGTCATGATGGTGGAGCCCTAAGAGTCCCTAGAGAGCTCCCTTATCCCTTCCAGCATTTGAGGACACAGTGAGAAGATGCCATCTGTGAACCAGGAAGCAGGCTCTCACCAGATACAGAATCTGCTGGTGCCTTGATCTTGAACTTCCCAGTCTCCAGAATTGTAAGAAATAAATGTTTGTTTTTTATAAACCACCTAGTCTATGATGTTTTGTTATAGCAGCCCAAATGTACCAATGGAGAAGTGGTATAAATTGGATATTCTAAAGTTGAAACAATCAATAGGTTTTAGGCAGAATTAGTCTATCAAGTTTATTGGCCCCACCTAGTCATTTCATCAAGGATGACACTCAAATTGGAGTCTGCAGTGGGTGCTCTGGTGCATGAACTAGATATCTCTTCCCTGAGGACCAAAGTACTCATCTCCCCAGATGCTAGAAACGTTACCTATCCATGACTTAATAATTACTCCTCAGGAATTGTCCTTGGCCGAGTGAGCTGCCTTAGTTATGTCACCTGAACTAGGGGGAAGATTTGTGGAGGGAGGAGAAACCCATAACTGATGGCTGGATGATGCAGGGGACAAAGTGCTGACTCCTTTTCCCCATTTGGGACATTTCTGAAAGGCCATCTCAACTCAACATAGAGCTCTTTATGAGATCTAATATGGCTTCTATGTCAAATGTATTACAGTTTTTCTCCTTCTGCCCAATTCTGCTTCCTTAAGTCCCTCACAGAAGTTATGCCTCAAAGCACTTACCAAAAAACATCCTGCATGCATTTCTCAAGGAATCTGAACTATGACAGAGGTGTTCCTTTATAGAGGAATAAACAAATAAATAAATAAAATACTGAGTAGTGCTGTCCTTTCACACACATTCCATGAAGGATTTGAAGCTTTTTGGAAGGGTTGGATAAACAGTCATATTAAAGGCATTGATTTTGAGGTTTGGAAACTCTTAGAGAGACCCAGACCAGAATTCTTTAATCATTGACGCCACCTCTGTCCCAACACACATACATACACCCCTGTATAGCAGTCAGAAGTCAAGCCAGTTAAAAAATCCCAAAGAATAAATTAGGACAAAGATATGATTTTCTTTCCAACTTGGCCTTCAACTTGGTTTGCAACAATTAGTATTGAGCAGGTGATGATTAAGAAGAAACTGAGCTGGAACAAATATTTAAATGTCTGGAAATCACTATTCAAATCCATTCCAAATCCATTTTAAGAAATGAGAAGTTGAAAATTATAGTTGTATATAGACCCAAATTTAACTCAGCGGATGGGAATGTTACAAATTATTATGCAATATAGTTGTATTGCTGTTATTCACTTTTCAATATTGTCTTCTTTGCTCCACTCTTTAATTACTTTACAACCTGGTTCATTTACATGGCAAAAGCTTGTTGGTGGGCTGGCGAGTGAATTTTAACTTTGACCATCTTTCAAAAATGATACAGATTCTTCAGGAATCTACAAATCCCTGGATTTTTTCTATCTTCCGCTCTCTGTCTCTTCTATGATTTCATACATATGTGTAGTATAAGTACATAATAGTACAAAAGTTAAGGTAATGTATTTAACTACAACTGCACTTAATAATGAAGAGTAACCTTAGGAGATGCTAAGATGACCTTATTATAGGAGTCTAAATAAACTTTTGAAAATTGCTCACCATGCAATTGGATTGCTGCCCAATTGATCCAGTTGAACAATTAAGATAAACTTAAGCAATCAGTCCTGTATTTCAGTGATTTAACAATGAAATAAGATCAGATATACTACATTGTAAATGATTGCTCAAATTCTAGTATGTTTATTGATAAGGAGTAAAAAGGAAGAAAGAAAAAAAAACCCTGACCATATCATAGTTGAAATTTATTAGATAAAAATTAATGACAAAATAGCAACATTTGTACTGTTATAGTTGTACTGATATAACTACAAACATTTTCTAAGTATTTGCTATCTGCCAGATACTTTTATAGGCAATGATAGACAAAAGTCTCGTAAGATACTATTCTTCACTTAGAAGGAGTAATACCTTAAATATTTACAATATAGTGTATGTGTGTTGCAACGTAAATATATGGGAAGGAAGAGTGCAAGGGGTTCACAGAGGAGAGACTAATGCTGCCTAGGAGAGTTGAGAAGTGGAAAATTGAAATAAAATGAGTAGGATTTTGCCAGATGAGGTAGGAGGGTAGGAATTTCAGCTTATAATGTGTTTAGAAGGGCAGAGTTTTGGAAATGTGTCTGGGTTATAGAAAGCAGGAAATATATTTTGGCATAAATTTATGAAAGGTTTGACATGCCTGGCTAAGAAACTTTGAGTTTTATCTTGCAGACAACAAGGTGACCCATAACAGCTTAAATGAGTTAAGGATATTGGGTGACTTCTGAGCTAGGAGAGAAAGTCAAAAAATGAGAAATATGTAGACAAAAGCTTACAGGGGCTACACAGCAAGAACTCTGTATAATAAAAGAGATTTATTGATTACTTTTTATAATAAAAAAAGAATCAATCAATTCCAGAAGCATGTAATTACTACATAAAATTATGGAATACATATACATACCTACGTATATAATATCCATCCATCTCAGGTACCATGTGTAAAATACAGATCAGATGCATAATATTAATGCCTATTTATATAGACCCTTATAGTTTACAATCTATGTTCATTTAATTGTTAGAGTTTCTTTGAAGGAAGGCATTATCTCTAAGTAGGTAGAGAAGTCTGAGGACTCACTCAGAGCCACCCAACAACTAAATGACAGAGCTGGATTCTGAACTCAGATCTCAGACTCAAATTTCAGTGTTCTTTCTATCAATGCAACAATATATACATAGAGAGATACATTAGGGAAAACTTAAAATGTGCATAAATTCAGATTTAGTTTATGTAAGCAAATGCTGAACAGCCTGAGCATCAAAATGTGAATAAAGGAAGAACCGAAAAGAGACATGGGTACATTAATAAACAGAGCAAACAATTCAGAATTCTGTATATTGGTTGTTAGAATTCATCCTCTTTGGGGGAGTAAGACTGATTCTTCTACCTCTTTACGTCTCTCCCATGTCTACGTCCTCACACCAAGCCTCTATAGTCCAAACTGACCAAACATTACTTTATAAGCACTGCCTCACAAACAGAACTTGAAACTTCTAAACACACACACACACACACACACACACACACACACACACACACACAGAGAGAGAGAGAGAGAGAGAGAAAGAGAGAACTAAAATAAGTCTCAACTTAACTTGACCAACACTTTCATTTTTATAATAAGAAAAATAAAATCCAAGGAGGCTAATGGCTTGACAAATATGGCACCTTAATTGGTGGTATAGCTGAGTGTAAACCCACCCATGCTAACCTTCCACCCATGGAAGTTTCCACAGCCTGTGGCCAAGAATCATAGTGGATATTCTGCCAAAAAGGAAACTGGAAGGAGGAGGGATTCACAGGAGTGTCCATCTGGGACTGGGGAAGGAGACGGAAAGGGTCTACGGTAGTGCTTCCCAGACTTTTAGATTTAATGGGGCAGTAAAATTTCGAATAAGTATATAAGTTCCCCCTTTGAGTTGCCAACAATTTAATTTTACCAAGAGAAGACACTTAAAAACAAACAAAGGGAAAACAAGTATAAACGACTTTCACCACCATTTCACATAAGAACAGATACTGCCCTACCAAAGTTTAAGACATTCTTTGAAATGAAATGAAGTCAGCTCTATGAAAAATTCACCTTCTTGTGGCTTTTCTTCATTTAGCTGGGGACGACCACATCCTTCATCATGGACCAGCTACAGGCCAATGGCCAATATTCTAGAACTACCAGTATGTAGGAACAGGCCACAAATTGAGGTCAGAGAACTGGGCATTAGTCTATCACTCAAGGATTGTGTGACATGGACCAAGTCATTCCACACCTCTGGCTCTCACACTCGCTCATTTAGGAAATAAGACCTTCTGACCAGCTCTGTATTTTGAGCATTCTAAGAGCAGTGAACTCTTTGAAACAGACCAACTCATCTGATGCTCCTGAGAAACTGGGTCCTTCAGAAAGCCCCTTTCCCATGTCTCATCCTCTCAAGCCTCAGTATAAAATGCTGGCAAGTGAGGAATGGCCTAAAGTTGCTCTTCCTGACACTGAACATTTCACAGAAGTCCTCAGTAGCTTTTTTTTTTTAAAAAAATTGAAGTGTAGTTGATGTGCAATATTCTATAAGTGTACAATATAGTGATTCACAATTTTTAAAGTTTATACTCCATTTATAGTTATTATAAAATATCGGCTATATTCCCTGTGTTGTACAATATATCCTTGTAGCTTACTTTATACATAATAATTTGTGCCTCTTAATTTCCTACTCTTACATTCCTCCCCCCCACTGGTAACCACTAGTTTGTTCTCTGTATCTATGAGTCTGCTTCTTTTTTGCTATATTCACTAATTTTTGTATTTTTTAAATTCCACATATAAGTGATATCATACAGTATTTGTCTTTCTCTGTCTGACTTATTTCACTTAGCGTAATGCCCTCCAAGTCCATCCAGGCTGCTGTGTGGCAAAATTTCATTCTTTTATATGACTGAGTAATATTCCATTGCATATATGTATATATACCACATCTTCTTCATCTATTCATCTGTTGATGGACATAGGTTGCTTCCATATCTTGGCTATTGTAACTAATGCTCACAGTAGCTTTTAAATTGTCTTTCATGAGAGAAAATGTCAGACTGGATGGGACTATGTGTTTTAACATTATCAGTCACCCTATTTTCGTGGTAACTATTATTCCCAGTGCCACTATTGCTACTATCTTTGTATAAAAAAAAAAAGGCAACAGAGGAGGAAGGGGGAAGGGAGTGTGGCAGGCACTGAGGTGTGGAGAAATGATGGGAGAGAAGGATGAGTCGGAAGGTATGAACCTTATTTAAAAGGAAGCCACATCAGGCACTGCTCTTTATAAAAAGTCCTGATCTCAGAGTCACTGCTGGTACATTCAAAGCCTCGTGTGTCTATCAATGAAAAAGGAAAAGAAAAAACGTAAGCAGGAGAATAGAGCAGAACTTGACAATGTATCATCAGAAGCATGCTATTTTATCCTTATTGTCCTGGGGTCTGCAGAAGGGATTATGAAAACCTGCACATTCAGCTAAACTTTAATGAAGCCTTGTAGAGTTACGCTAGACTCTTTGGATCAAATACAGTTTAAAAGTTGAGAGAAGAAACCACAGGAAACCTAGAAACAACAAGGTAGAAGCAGATTTAACTAAGAATTTCCTTTGCTCTGTTTTAGTGACACCCATAATATAATTATAACCTAGCATTTGCATTTAATTACACAGTGTTGAGAAACACTGGATTTTATAGCAAAGCTGAACCAAATACAGAGCTTTATTGCCAATAGGTTTTGTACTTCTGAGGAATGCATTTCAGAGCAGGCAAATACAAAATCTTGGCTAAATAAGACAGAATGAAGACGTTTATGGTCTTGCCAAACATAGACATATTTGCACCGAAAAATGGTACAAATAACCAAATGTTACAAATTTGCTTCGGCAAATAGTAAGCTCTCAATAAATGTTAGGTGTTACTATCATCATCATATTTGCAAAAAATGATTCAGTATTTTTTCTTTTTTTGCTTCGAGGCCCATGAAGTAAAATCTACAGAAGGGTTAGTGTAAGGCGCTCGAGCTACTTTTTTTTTTACCGAAAACCCACAGCAATCAGTGGAGCCATATACTTCTCCTTTGGTATTATTCCACTTCCTTTTTTTTTGTCCTAAACTCCAGAGGTGTTAAAAAGAGGGCAAGGTCCTTCCTTGGGGTAGATTTTGTGGTACCAACCACAGGAATTTTGCATGACTTTGGTGTATAAGTAATTGCTATCATGAAAAGTCCTGATTTTTCAAAAATAAATGATGCATAAAAGGCACATAAAAGTTCAGTTAATAAGTCCCAACGCGTTCAAGAACACATCTTAGCTCAGCCAGTGGAACTAGTTTTTTATTCATTGGAGACCTCTTAAATGCATTGCCTCAGTGCACAGTAAATCTATTCTTTTAGCAGGTTTATTCCTTTATCTGGTAGTCAATTAAGTGGCCTTTCATGAAATGTAACAATGACATACATTGTGGAGGGAGGTGTATTCTTATAACTTGTCTGATTATCTTTTGGCTTTAGCATGTATTATTTATGAGTATTATTCCTTGAGCAGGTTTATGCCTTCATCAAGTAATCATGAACACATTTTAAGTATAAATATGAGTCTATAGCAATGGGAAACCACCATGGTTTTAACAAGGTTCATTCTTGCACAAATATCTCATTCAATTTGGAGAGAATTGTATTTTGAGAATAAAATTTATTTAGTTATTTTCCCTCCTCACTTTCCAAATTGTAATACCTATACCACAAAGGAAAGCAATCAACACTGTTGCATGCATTGGACTAAATATTTCTAGCTATAGAAATGCCATTAGCTTGTTTCATACAACTAAGATGAACTGAGAGAAAAGCTTTTAAAATGCAACAGCATCGATGCTAATTCCTCAACCTGCGAGGGACTTCACAGAATAAATGTCAGAAAATCTATTGATACACTTGTGGGAGACAGAATATAATCAGCCTTTGAACGTTCTGGATATTCGAGTGTTTTGTTGCTTGTTTTTGTTAAACGTCCAGTCTGACAGGTGAATCACATTTTCCCTATTGCAAAATTTTTAAAAAATAAAAGTTATTATTCTATCTTCAGAGATCAAACCTTTAACTAAATTTTGCCCAATTTCTTTTGCACACAAACAAAACAAATGAAATATTAGATAGATTAAAAACTGTATTTTTCCCTCTAATCTGGTTATTTAGGTATTATTTTAAGCAACCACCTTTTGTTTAATTGAATATTTTTGTCACTATTAATTTGGAAATAATTAAAGTAGCAATGTGGTTGGATAATATTACAACACAATTCTGCTATCATCTTTATATGTAGACACCAAGCCCAATCTACAGATGAATTAGCTGTTCTTAAATGAAGGAATATTATGAGTCAGTAATGGTATGACATTCTTTTTTATGACTATAGCTTGGGTTATAATGTGACAAGAAAAAAGATGTAATGTTTCCAAAATGACAGTTTTTTAGATTTGTGTTGCCTGAGGTAGTTCAGCTGAACAATAAACTACAATTTGATTGATGGAAAATTGACGTGGTTCATCTTATCTGCCAGTCTAGCCTACCACGGGTTTGATTTTGCATATATGATGATGTACCACAGTTTTACAGATAATGTTGTTTGTATTCGACAGGAGATTTGTTTTCCTCCCACATAAGAAAGGAGAACTTTATTACATAGGGATGATCAGACTATGTCATGGATTAGCATGGAATCAAATTTGTTGGAGTATAAATTTGCAAGTTCAACTGTGGAAAACTCAATGATATACATAAAGCCTTAGAACACAGTTATTTGTTGGGGGTAATCTGGCCATCTACTAGCTGGAGAATTATTTAGGCTGAGGTAGATTGACATCTGCACCTGCAAAAACCAATAAGACAATAGCTATTTCACCTTTATTTTAAACAAATGCTGCCTTGATCGAGAAATCTTACAAACATCAATTATATTAAGACTCCTAAACTCTAGAGAGAAAAATACATTTCAAAAAAAGTAATAAAAGAGTAATAAACAAAGCTAAACACTTTAAACATATGCAAATCCAAATAACAAATTGGTAATCAAAGAACATGAGGCTATTTATAATTAACTGCTGAATATTGATGATTTCTCAGATTTAACCATGGCAAATTGAAATTAAGATTCCTGAGTTAATTTCAGAGTATAATTTTAAACAGGATGGTTCCACCTCATCTTCTGTTATTAGCAGTCAAAACAATGTTCGAATATTATGTACATAACTCAAAAATAATAAGAAAAGTGTCCAACTATTTTTGTCTTTAAGTTAATTCAGAAAATTAAATGTACAAAGATGTTTCAAAGTTACTAAAAATTTTACTAAAATCATCCAGGAATGCATTTTGGAACATTCCAGTTATGAGTACATCTCCAAGCAGAGAAGATAAATATTTTTAAAAGAAAACTACAGAATTGGAATGGGAAATTTCATACATAATTTTCTATTCAGGAATAAATAGTGATCACTGAAAAGAAAACCATAAAAAAAATTGGGGGTTTGATATCATTTCTGGCCTATATAATTTATTCAAAGTAAAATAACAATGGAAGCATTTTTCACCCATCAATTAAGAAAACATTTAAAATGTTTGTTAACATTTAAGCAGTCAGTACTAGCCACTTCATTGTGATAAGAGTGCTCATATAAGAGGAATGGAAGTGTAAACTATTACTCCCTTTCTGGAAAGTAATTTGAAAATATAAGTATCATTTATTGAGTGCTTACAATCTTCTAGGATCTGTGATATCCATGTATTTGCTCAAGTATAAAGTTTATCAGTTTCTATCAAGAGCCATAAAAATGGTCATACCTTCTGACTTATTAATTTTACTTTTAAGAATATATCTTAAGAAAATAAAAATAATACGAGATATGTATATATTCATTGCAACACTACTTAACATGAGAAAATTGAAGATAACCATAGTGTTCAGAAACTATTTAATCATGCCATATCCCCCATCACATATTATATTTATGTAGAAATTGAAGATTATTTTATGTAGAATGTTTTACAGTATGGAAATTGTTTATCATATGTTAGGTTAGAAAAGTAGGAAACAAAATTATATTCATTATATATATTAAAAGAAAATATGCAAAATTAGAACAGCAAAAGAGTCTAAGGAAGTAGTTGGTAGAAATATACAGTTTTCCTTTTCTTTTTTAAACTTTTTTATATTCCCAAATATTTTCCAATCAGTATGCCCTACTTCCATAACTTGACAAGAAAAGTCACGATCTCCATTAATTTGATTTTATTCCTATCTGCTTACATAGGCATATAAGGTCCCTCACAAGACAGTGGAAATAGTATAAGCTTTGGGGTCACGTAGACTTTGCTTGGAATGCTAGCTCCACTACTTAACTATCTGTGTGGCCCTGGGCATGTTATCTAACCTCTCTGAGCCTCAATTTCCTCATACGTAAAATTAATCAATAAAAAAACTTAGTAAAAGGGATAGTTAGGGAGTTTGGGATTGACATGTACACACTGCTATATTTAAAATGGATAACCAACAAGAACCTACTGATAGCACAGAGAACTCTGTTCAATATTATGCTACAACCTAAATGGGAAAATAATTTGAAAAAGAATAGTTACATGTATATGTATAACTGAATCAATTTTCTGTATACCTGAAACTAACACAACATTGTTAATCACCTATACTCCAATATGAAATAAAATGTTAAAATAAAATAAAATAAAAACAACAACAATAACATGTAAAAGATTCAAAGAGGAGAGATTGATCAACATTAACCTTAATGAGGAAGAGGGTCCTAGGAAAGGTTTCAACAAGAAGATAATGTTTAAGCAGTCCTGGAGGATGAGCTGCCTGTATAGCTATGACACCAGAAAAAAGGTGTCCCAAGCAGAGGGTGCATAGTGAAAACTGATAGAAGCAAGGGATAGAATGACGCAGTCTGGAACTGGCTGCCAGTCTCTAAGTGCTGCAGAGTAACAGATGCAAAAGAGGTACACAAGTGAAAGAATATAATTCTCCATATCAGGACATGAAAGAAGTTTCCCCAAATTTACATATCACTGCATTCAGACATCAGTGTTCAATTATTTTAGTTCCTAAGTCAATTTGTTTGTGTTCTTCTGGAAAACTGCTTTGATTTTTCCCTCTCCTGGCATTCATAAAACATAATCGAATCGTGGAAATTTAGAGAGAGAAGAGACATCACACTCTCACCAAGACCACATCGACAGATGAGAGTAATGAGAGCTAGAGATTTAGAATTTGCCACAATCCTTAATACTACAAGTGAGAGAGAGACAGAGAGAGAGAGGCAAAAAGACAGAGACAGGCAGAGATGTTCTAATGGACACATGAAACAGAAGGTCCAGGACTCTACCTATCTCAACTTCCATCCCCAGGGACAAGTTGTGGTATATGGCAGTGGAACTCAGGGCTCTAGAGACTGACATGCCATACTCACTGGCACAGAGACTCCATTACAAGAACTTTCCATCACTGTGGCCCAAGGAATAGCTGTCACCTTACAAGCAGACATAGTTCGTTAATCTGATTTTCACTCTTTTCAGTACCTCTACCCTTACTTCTCCACTTGGCCACTCTTTCCCAGCCTGTATACCTCTAGTCCACTTTAATATACATAATCATTTGGGAATAAGGGATGTGTTCAATCTCCCTTTTTCAATACCTTCTAACTGCATCTATTAGAATTCAGCCAAAAGCATGGGCCCTTCACCTCTCTGCTAGCCCAGAAGTAAACAGCATAAAATTTTGTCACAGCTATGAAAATTCCTAACACCGACAATTTATTGACCAAGAGTTAAACACTAAAGTTTCAAATTAAGTTTCAAATTATCCTAAGATTGTTATCTGTGACAAATCTATTCTTAGATATAGTTAACAAACCTGCATCATTTCATTCTACTAACCATACTTTAAAATAAAACCTATTGGCAATTTTCCAGAACACTCTGGGCTGACACGATGGTCTGAAAAAAAGATATTTCTCATAATTTCCTGCATTGCCTATATCCTAAGGATACAAAACTGGGTGTGTGAGTAGGTGAAGCCCTAGAGCAGGAGAGGTGGGAGGTGTAAGGCCTCCCTTCTTGGAATATCATTTTATTTAAAAACCTATTTTAGAAAAATAACATAAAACAACGCAGCACTCTTCTACATGTATAACAATATTGGGGAGTAGAATTAGAAATTCACACCACTTTTTTAGAATATACAAGATAAAGATAGGCTTGATGGACCGTGCCTTCAACCCTCTCCTCACCTTCTTATCAACCACCCCCCATTCCCACTAAGAATTCACACTTTGCCTCAGGACGCACTTCAATAACAACAACAGCAACCACATTTGCAAAGAACAGCCATATTAAAGGCATTTGGTACATAATGGCCAAATATATTCTGCACGTCCAGGTATATCAGGTGATCCTGATCAAGTCATTTACCTTTCTCACCCTTCAACTACCTCATTTCTTAAATGAGAAAATAGTATGACTCTCAAAACAAGTAAATCATTAAGCTGTTATTAAAGGAATGTGAGAAAACCAAAAAAAACAAAAAAAAACTATGTACTGCCTTGGCAGCCTACTCCTGTCCTACAAATAGAAATTGGAAGGAAGACTTAGAGAAAGAATATTTGCAGCCCAGTAAGCTGAGAATATTGAAACAAACTGAATGAAAGAGGAAAAGATCATGAATGACATCTAGCCAATTTCTCTATCAGGCTTTCTGTGTGTACTCACATCTCTCTACCAGAAGCCACTGCTAATTATATACACATGTGAAGATTTAATTTCTAAAAAGCATATACTTGTTCACTGGCATCATATAAAAATCATGTATGCATACTTTTGTATACTTTAAAAGGCATTTAAAGTCTACTTACCATATGAGGAAATCAGT
Organism: Delphinus delphis; assembly: GCF_949987515.2. Lineage (NCBI taxonomy): Eukaryota > Metazoa > Chordata > Mammalia > Artiodactyla > Delphinidae > Delphinus > Delphinus delphis. Next base: position 20,156,045 of record NC_082699.1, read on the forward strand.
GAATGGTGTTAGTTTGATTTGGGCACAGGTATTTAGATAAAGAATCACACCAGTTGGTTTTATGTTTTAAGCACAGAGAGTAACTTAACATCTGGAAGTTTTACAGGGCAGGTATTGAAAGTTGCTGAGTTAGAAAAGAAGTCCCCTTATTATTCAGCACAAAATAAGGCTGACACAATAACATTCGGATAAGCCACTTTTTTGTTAATTTTAGAAAACTTACACTCCAAAGCAATTTAGCGTTTCTGTGTTTGTTGATATTACCTTTTAATGTGACAACCATGACACCATTTTCCAAAACAGATGGATTAATGTCATTTAAAAAAAAATTACTTCACCTAGACAGGTGTTTCCTGTGTATGTTTGACATGAAATTAAACATAGCTCCAGATGTTCTGTTTGTAGCAAAGCCAGTTAATTTTATTAGAACATTTAATCACAGATCAACAGTGTAATAGAAGGGCAGTGAACGTGAAGCAGAGACTTAACAGAACCTCCTAATGAATTGTGAATTAGCTTATAGAGGGGGATCTACTGAACTACAATGCTGCTTACGTGAATCCCATAAATATATTGATTTGAGCGTGGTATTTTCCCTGAATTCCAGTACTGTTCACATTTAGAAGTATCACTAGAACTGTAAAGTTGTGTGTGTGTGTGTGTGTGTGTGTGTGTGTGTGTGTGTGTGTGTGTGTTTTGAGCTGGCAATGCAATACATTTTTTTAAAGTTCAACATTCGCGATGTTTTGTAAACACTGCTCCTTAGGCGTGAATGAGCTTGGGATCCACTCATATGGCCTCAAAGTGCATTTGGGTGTCCCTGATATTCACAATAACTGCTCTGCCTGCAATGCACATACTCAAGAGACAGCAGCACAGAGTTCAGCTATGCCAGGTTTAAACATCATTATATGTCTAGTTATTTTTCCTCTAAGATTAGCTATAGATTTCCCATTAATTATAACATCAGGTTGATTCACCATTAATAAAATAAATCTCAGTGAACTGTCACTGATTTCTTGACTAAAATGAAAACAAATGAAGAAAAACCCGTTCCTGTCTTTGTTATGCTCTTATCAAATTTGTCTTTGCAGCAGCATGGTCATTCCAGAGCTGGAGCAAAATATTCATAATTTTCTACTTTGAAATATTAGTGTGCCCATATGCACTAATAAAAACTTAAAGCCCTGCTATGATTGATGTTTTTTGTTGGCCCGTCACCTCATTGTATAGAAGTTTGTTTTAATGAGTTTCTCTAATGAATATTTTATATTGCTACTTGGATGAATGGCATATGGTAAATGCAAGGTAAATTACAGCTCTTTAAATAAATATTTTTCATAAATTATTTATTTTATGATGCCTGTATTGGTAAGATGTCATGTCAGATAAAGATTGGAAAGTATTTACTGTAATACTTATTTGTAACTTGAAGAAGTAAAAATTTTTAATTATTAACAAGCTTCCAATATACTCATGAAATTTATGGCAAAATTAGCATAAACTCTATCACATTACAAATTTATATGGACAGCTTCCATTCTAAAATGCAAAAATAAGATAAGCTCTTATGTTTACAAGAATTTTTATATAGTGCTATACAAATAAGAAAAAAAATCTATCTACAAGGATAAAAAAAGGGGAACTTGGTAGGAACCAATTTAAAATGAGATTTAATCTTGAGAATTATTTAATCTCTGAATTATATTTTTAAAATTATTCTCTAATTATTTTAATTGAGTAACTGCACATTTTTCATGATACTTCTTATTTTCTTTGGGGATATATTTGAGTGAATGGGTTTTCATCTAATAAATATTAATAGCTAGTATTTATTGACTGCTTTTATGAACATTATTTCATTAAATTCTCATGATAATCATGAAAATATGGTAGTGTTATCTCTAATTCTACATATAAGAAAATTGAGACTCACATGGCTAGGAAGTAACAAAGATTTGAACCCACAGTAGATTGGCTACAATGCCTATGGCTTTCTAGCTAAATTGACAGAGCCCCAAAATATGCCATCTTCTACCAAAAAGTTTTAGAATAGGGAAAATCAAATATCCTCTCTTCCTAAACTATTTAATTATTAATAATAGTAATATCTAGCACTTAAAGAGTGATTACACTGTGCCTGGTACTAAGGGCTTTGCATATATAAGCTTATATAAACTCCCTTAAGATACTAAGAGATGGGTACTATCATGACCCCCACTGTACAGATGATAAAGCTGAGGCACAGATTGTTTAGGAACTTGCCCAAGGTCACACAGCTTGTAGTAGCAGAGCTAGCATTCAAACTCAGACATTGGGTCAAAGTCTGTGCTCTAAATAATGAAGGTTACCATGTCAAGCTAAAGCATGTTCAAGTGTCTCTTTCTTCCCTGAAGCTATAAGCACCCTAAATTTATGAGTGTGCCTTATTCATTTGTGTAATTCCAGAACCCTACAACATTGCTTGGAAAACAGTAGATGCTCAGTAAATATTTGTTGAACTGAAATGACTCACCAATGTCTACTGTTTTTTTTTTTTTTTAATAAATTTATTTATTTTATTTATTTATTTTTGGCTGCATTGGGCCTCCATCCCTGCGCGCGGGCTTTCTCTAGCTGCAGCGAGCGGGGGCTACTCTTCGTTGTGCTGCGCGGGCTTCTCATTGCAGTGACTTCTCTTGTTGCAGAGCTCGGGCTCTAGGTGAGCGGGTTTCAGTAGTTGTGGTGTGGGGGCTCCGTAATTGTGGCTCGCGGGCTCTAGAGCGCAGGCTCAGTAGTTGTGACTCACGGGCTTCGTTGCTCTGCGGCTTGTGGGATCTTCCCGGACCAGGGCTCGAACCCGTGGCCCCTGAATTGGCAGGCAGATTCTTAACCACTGCACCACCAGGGAAGTCCTTCTACTATTGATACATACATTTGAAATTGAATGGTTTTCAATATTTTAATTCCAAAAAAGCAGAAAAATAAGCAAATGAAAATAGCTATGTGCTGAAATTCAACCACATAGGGTCTCACCCTTGCTTACCCCAAATTAATTAATAATAATAATAACTTGCGTGTATAGATGCAACAATTATTTGGGACAAAAAAAAGAAAGAAAAGAAGATTTATATGTACCTGTATGTTGGCTACACTCATATCTCTAGATTTTTTTTTAATACATTTGACCATTTAGGCTAATTGTGTTCACACTGTCATTGCTCCATGAACATTTATTTAAGGTTCTATTTCAAATTCTTCAAACACATTAAGTTCAAATATGTATAGATCCTATGCTAACAATTAAGTAAGATAAGAAGTCACATTTTGCCCCTCAGAATATCACTAGCACTATGATAAGCATTTTAGAGTAATAGAATAGAAAACCATCTCCTTAAAGTGGCCAATAAGGTGAAGCATCATTTTTTTTTTTTTTTTTTTTTTTTTTTTTTGCGGTACGCGGGCCTCTCACTGCTGTGACCTCTCCCGTTGCGGAGCACAGGCTCCGGACGCGCAGGCTCAGCGGCCATGGCTCACGGGCCCAGCCGCTCCGCGGCATGTGGGATCCTCCCGGACCAGGGCACGAACCCGCGTCCCCTACATCAACAGGCGGATTCTCAACCACTGCGCCACCAGGGAAGCCCGAAGCATCATCATTAAATTAGGTTGATCCACAGGAAATAGCTCATAGGCAATCATTTTTCACCCAGAAAAATGGCAATTCCCTGTGGTTCAATCTAACTGGTTAACTTGAGAGTTGACTTTCATACCATACCATACCATGCTTACCAATTTTAACCTACAGAAAAGCATTCGTGTTATGCTAAACTCTATAAGGTGCAATTGAATCTTTCTTTAGTAATTTCAAAAGGAATATGAAGATTTTATAGTAGTTTCACGGGTATTGTGACAACAAAGTCCTTTTTTACAGCTATTGTAAACACCACACAAGCTAACATTTCTAGTTAGTCTAACATCTTGGTTTTAGAGAATGGAAATTTACTATACTTATCTTTTATTATTAACACATAGATTAGTTCCTGTACAGTTAAAATTTTACCTTTCATTCTCTGCAGGTTAATTCAAAGATCCAAATGCAAGCATTAGCAATCAAAATTGTCATGTAGTTTGGTGACATGTTTTGAAACATATTGATTCCAAAATATCTAGATAAACAAAAAGAATTCATCCATATGTTGTTGTTGTTTTTCTTTCTTCTCTGACAGATAGCATGCTTGAGAATAAATAAAAACAAATGCCTTAAATCAGAAGAGTCCTTATGTTTATATCTCAATTCTAACGATATGAATGTAAAATATTATTTTATTTATTTAGATTTGAAGTATAATTCAAGAAAAACCACAATATGTTGTCACTGATTATGAAACGGGGGAGGGGGGAAGAAACAAAGTAGAGTTTGCATTTTAGGACCTGCTTTTTCCCTCCTTATTCAATGGAAAGCATGTCAATTGTTTTGTTATAGACTCCAGCTACAGCCTGGTGGGCACGTCATGTTTGAAAAGCCACATTGAGTTACTGCCTTCACTCCTCTGAAGACAGCTTAGCAAAATATTTCAGCTTTCATTGCAGTATACTTCCAGAGGTCTCTGATTTTTATTTAATGTTATTTTAAATTTTGTTCTAGTAGCCAGATACCAGGGGAATAGATACAAGAATATAATTACTGGCAAAACAATTGATATTTGCAGATTAGGTGAACATTGCTTGAGAGGCAGGACAGTTTTCAAAAGACTCAAGGATGTTTTAAAGTGGTTACTTCTGATAACTGGTTTGAAAGTGTTGGCACCATCATACGTAAATAGACAAGAATGAATACCAAAAGTAGAACTGGGAAAACAAATGTAGCAAGCATTACATGCTTGTGAGAGCAGAAAGCAAAGCTCCTGAGCAGAGCAGAGGTTAGGAGTAACCAGTGCCAAGATCTCTCACCCTCACATCCCGTTCTTCCTTCCTAGCACCACAGTCATCCCTTTCTTTCTGGCCACGTTTGAGATCTGAAGGGAAAATGCTGGTGGACTACAGAGAACACAGGCAGCTAGGCTGTGGGCAGAAGCTGTGTTCCGTGGAGGTGGTGAGTACTGGTATCTTCAGAGCTCAGCATTGTCTCTGCCGATGCCCATCATCAGATTCCAAGTCTGTGTAGGGTTGGCTGCAGCAGGTGACTGCTTTGGTGTAGGGGTTTGGGAGCATGCAGGAAAGAACTATAGGAATGGATACTCTCTCTCTAAGAACTATAGGAATGAATATATTAATGCTAAGTGAACAAAGACCCACATTTTAAAAATCAAAAAGTATGGTTTATCCCATATAATCACAGACTAGGGATCTCAAAGTAAATGTTTATTTTTTTTTTCTGAGTGGAGATTTTAGTTTAGTTTAGTTTTTATTTTATATTGGAATATAGTTGATTAACAGTGTTCTGTTAGTTTCAGGTGTACATCTAAGTGATTAGTTATACATTTATCTATTCTTTTTCAAATTCTTTTCCCATTTAGGTTATTACAAGTATTTAGCAGAGTTCCCTGTGCTATATAGTAGGTCCTTGTTAATTAATCAGTGTGTGTTATCTATACACACTGCTATATTCAAAGTAAATGTTTAAATAAAAGTACATAGGGCCAAATAAAACCGACTTTCTGAGAGTCATCCACATTTATAAAGGAAGGATTATTTGTCCAAGGTCCTAAAGTAATATCATAGAATTAATTCATATATATATTTTTAAATTTCTCAGAAAATTTGCATCCTATTTTGGCCACATTCACTACATAACAAAAGATACTCTATTTTATAAGTAACATATCCTTACTTTTGACACTTTATATATTTCCCAAGCGACCATAGAACAATCCTTGGGGAGGAGAAGTGGTGGGGAGGGATTTAAATCAAAGTTCTTTGACAATCACTGGCTTCAGACCTTCTAAATTAGAGTGGTAACTCAATCATTGGGTTGAGGGGGCAGTTTCAAAATCACCTGGGAACTCTTTCCAAATTATAGGTATGCCACCATTGTCTCCACCCTCCCACATCATTGCTGGAGGACACTATTATTAATAAAAAGTATGTTATATCACTCAGGTGTTTGGTGTGTGGGCAGGAGTGGGCAGGGTGAGGTGTTGAGAAACCCCAGCAGCTCATACTGAAATTCCAAAAACTGTGATTTGCAGGTTAAGGCCATCCTAAAACTTGATTCTAAAGCAGGGTTTCTCAAATGTGGCACTCCTGACATTTTAGATGAATCATTCTTTGTTGTGGGCGAGCTGTCCTATATACTGGAGGACATTTAGCAGCATCCTACTCTTCTACCCTCTAAATGCCAGTAGCTAGCCACCCGCCGCCCCCCAACGCAGGCAGTACAATCACAAAGGTCTCCAGATTTGCCAAAAGTCCCCTGGGTGGGGTCGGTGGGGAGGAGGGATCACCCCTGTTAAGAACCACTGAGGTAAACAGGAGGTCCCTGGTGGTCTAGTGGTTAGGATTCTGGGCTTTCACTGTCATGGCCTGGGTTCAATTTTTTTTTTTTTTTTTTTTTTTTTTTTTGCGGTACGCGGGCCTCTCACTGTTGTGGCCTCTCCCGTTGCGGAGCACAGGCTCCGGACGTGCAGGCTCAGCGGCCATGGCTCACGGGCCCAGCCGCTCCGCGGCATGTGGGATCTTCCCAGACCGGGGCACGAACCCTTGACCCCTGCATCGGCAGGTGGACTCTCAACCACTGCGCCACCAGGGAAGCCCCCTGGGTTCAATTTTTGATCGGGGAACTGAGATCCTGCAAGCTGCACAGCACAGCCAAAACAAACAAACAAACAAAACCCGCTGAGCTAAAGATATGCAAGATATGAACAGGGAGAAGAATGCTGATTCGAATCAGGCTGGAGACATCTTAATTAAATATAAATGATCACAATTAGGGAGCAAGACAAAAACTGGGACAAAAGGCTGATTCCAACAGTCACAGTGTATTTTGTCAGGATTGGAAAAAAGCAAACAAGCATAGTTGTGTTCGTTCTACTCTAACTTGGAGCGGAAAGTTCTAACCCTAGGACACATAGTTTGTCTCTCGTGAAAGAGGACTGCCCACTTTGCCCTGAAGAACGTGCTTACTGTTGATTTAAAAACAAACAAAAAAATTAAGTTCTTTTAAACAAGTTAGGTATTGTGAAGATGCATATAATCTTTTGTGTGAGAACAGAGCCACATATTGAAAACAGACTTGCCCTAGTGAGACGGTGAGTCAAGGTAAATCTTTGATGTTCCTAGTTTTGTAAGGATTGTCTACCACGCAGTGTCCCTAAGCACTCTGCGTCCTTTGCGTAACTTCCGTATATTTATCATTACAAAATGAGTGGAGATATGAACAGACAATTTTTAAAGGAAAAATTACGTCTGGAAAATATAAAACTGAAATGATGCACAACTTCACTAGAAATCAACACCATAAAACATAAACAGCATTAAGATCTGATTTTCACCAACTGTTAGATTGGAAAAATGCCATATTTTCTTGAAACTATGGTATCATTGGTGACAAAGCACAATCATGAATTTATGTATCAAGGAGAAAGCTAACATGCTCTGACTCACCTATTACACCTTGTTGATTATAAAACATGTTCAAATTTCAGAGCTGCTAAAACTGGAAAAAAGAATTGCATCTAAGAATCAATGAATTCTGTACTTAAAAGTTTTATATGGCCTAATGTCAGGAAGGGTATGGAAAGTAGACATTCTCCTACAATATTGGTAGCACTGTAAATTGGTACAGATTTTGGAAAGAAATTTGACAGAAGAATCAAAGTAGTGAATCCCTATACCCTGTGACTTAGCAATCTAATGTCCAGGAATCTATCATACAAAAATACAAACACAAGAGTATAAAGATACATGTACAAACATACTTAATAAAATATTACTTAAAAAGTGGCTTTGGGGGCTTCCCTGGTGGCGCAGTGGTTGAGAATCTGCCTGCCAATGCAGCGGAGATGGTTTCGAGCCCTGGTCTGGGAAGATCCCACATGCCACGGAGCAACTGGGCCCGTGAGCCACAATTACTGAGCCTGCGCATCTGGACCTGTGCTCCACAACAAGAGAGGCCGCGATAGTGAGAGGCCCGTGCACCGCGATGAAGAGTGGTCCCCGCTTGCCACAACCAGAGAAAGCCCTCACACAGAAACAAAGACCCAACACAGCCATAAATTAATTAATTAATTAATTAATTTAAAAAAAAGTGGCTGAAAAATTAGAAACAACTTCAGTGTCCACCAATAGGTGAGGGAACACATAAATTTTAGCATAACATTGGAATTCAAGGCAGTCATTTAAAAAAAAAACGATGGTTCCACTTACATTACTTTGAAAACATGTTATGGTTAAATATTAGCAAGATACAGAAAAAGAATATCACATAATCCCATCTTTCTGTAAAGACAATTTTTTGATCATGTCATTTTTAATAATCACTTTTAGAAGATTGAAGGAGAGACTCATTTTTATTATATTTATTTCTACATTTAGAAATTTCTTAATAATTTTATAATAAGTAACATAGCATCAAGAGCAAGAGGGGGGAAAGAAGAGTGAGTATAGAATGCTACCATTTCACTTAATAGGATGATATTTATACACATGTATGCTGAATAGTTTTCAACACCTCTTGAAGGGACTCTAGAAACTGGTAATAGTACTGGCCATTGTGTTATAAAAATAGGGAAACTAGAAAACAGAAAAAAAAAGTGAGATTCTTTTTTCTCTTTTAGTTTATTCTTTTCTATTTGTATACAAAAAAATAAAGTTTTATATATTGTACAGTTTTTCATGTTATTTTGGAATGTCTCCTTAATCTCCTTGCATTGGTACAAGTCTAATTACATAACTTCAAATATTTTCCTACTTGCTCTCCCTTCTGGTTGAATTTATACTGTTGGGTAAGAAGAAGGAGTTATAAACAATCTGAGTAAGAGCAGTGTTGCAGTGCCTTGACTCCAACACCTGAGTCCGAATCCAACAAACAGTTTTCAGCAGTATGACCTTGGGCAAGTCACTTCCCATGTGCCAGATATTGTTTTAAACATTTCACATATATTAACTTGTCTAATCCTTGTTCCAATGGGTAAGCTTGTTATTACTGCCATTTTAAAGATGAGGAAATGGAGGTACTACTAGAAATCAGAGCATCCTGCCCCATATTATTAAAAAGTTGGAGGTGTGAGATGAGGAAAGCAAATCCTCTTCTAATATAGAATATCTCACAATCCATGGAGAGTATGGTTCATTGTGTCCTCTAAGGAGAAAATTCTCAGCCTTGGTGTAGGGGAGGGATGCAGTATGTATTTTAAATGAGTGTTTGCCAAGGGCCTGGGTTCACTTTGAACCCCAAGAAAAGTACAGGATTTGGGACGGTGGCTATATCTGAACAACTAGACTTAGTTTAGGGCTTAGGTTAAGTGTCAAGGTCATCTCAACACTTACTTTTGTAACTGAAGACTGATGACTTCATCTATGTATACAGGTGGTTCCTAAGGTGCCTTGGAATGACCCACAGCCTCTGGGCTGCAGGCAGGGAGAAGTGGGAGAGTCCATTTATCTTCTTAGAAAGTTTGTTTTAATTCAAGCACCTGATAGTGTCGTTTTAAGCACTTCAGTTGTATTATCAGTAAGTAAAGACCACTTGCATTTATTCAGCAACTTCGTTCATCTCTCAATACTCCTTCAAGATATGATTTGTTATTCACAGGTAACTGTCCATAAAACCGAGGCTCTGAGAAGTGACCTGCCAATGTCCACATAGACAATAAGAATCGTTAGCAAGATTCAAACCTTTGTCTACCTGGCTCCAAAGCCAGTGCTTCTGTACAAAACCGCATGGCCTGATGGTGATGATCCAAAGTCTAACGTGCCTAACCTGGTTGCCCAATTATAGCTAGATCAAGTTATATATCTAGATCACCTAAAACCATATGAACATAGATGTCAAGCTTTATTTCAAAACTGCTGAATCAATCTTCCTGGGAGAGAGACCCATAATCACTGTTTGCAGCAAGTTGCCCAGGCATAAACTATTAAAATAGCTGAAACTTCCAGGCAAATGTTATCCTTTTCCCATGGTTTACACACATCAATGTTAAATACACAATATTTTATGTTCAACAAAATCATGACTATTATATTTACCTAAGTGTATACAGTAATTATAGGTATAGGACAAATACACCTAAGTGCATTTTTAAACTGGAAGTATGCAATCTCTACATTTTATACTTTTCAGTTAATCAAAAAATTATGTGACAATGTAACACGTCAGGAAAAGTGGAATTCATATTTTTAAGTGGAAATATTTATTTTATTTTGCACTGCCATTAGGTATGCTAACCATGGACCAGGAAAATACAGGGGTGATTTAACATGCAACCAGAGCTTGGTCATTTGATTATCTTTATTTCCACCATTCAGTTAGAAAAGAATTAATGAATCACACAAACAATATTTTTTAAATAATCTGTAATACACTGAAATGCATCTGATGCTTTGACAAACACCAAATTTCCTCTTTAGAATACTGTTTACTATGCCTTGCAAAGCATTGCATACTTCTCTCTGAAAAGCTTTACATCAGTGATGTGACAGCCCCTCAAATCTGTAGCTGAACTTTGTGTGTATAAAATTGAAAGTATCACTGAAAATTAGATAATTGCATTGAATGGCCATAAATTGTGCATTTTTTTAAAAGCCCTATTTTTTAAAAAGTATTTTGAGTCCAACCGTTCCCTTTAATGCCTCTGGACAGTATTTTCAGAACTCATTTGTTTGAGGGGTTTTTAATCTGAAGACATTGAAAAGTTACACCCGCTGTGCTGTCGTCAATCACGCCAGGAGGAAAAATAGTGGCATGATTTGTTATCTGTTATTCCCCTTGCTGTGGTGACTGTCTCCCAGTGCCAGCTCTGTCCTTAAGGCCATCACTTATAGGGACCACTGTCTGTCAAAACCACAGCCAACTTTAAGGGCTGCCTTTGTTGGAGCAGACAAATGAGTATGACCTTTAACAATGAAATAGGCACCTACTGAGAAAGATGAAACAGCAGCTGAAATTAAGAACACCATATAGCCATTTCAAACACTTGAGAAAAGTTAGAAGTTGGACTAAAACTTAATTATAAGAGTAAATGTGGGTAGACATTGTCAATAATGAAACAGACATGGTCAGAAGTATCGATTCGCCACCTGAACTAAAACTTCATCCAGGAATCATCCTACCTTTCGTTAATAATGAATGGTATTGATGGGGTTTATTTAAAAGAGGGGATCAAATTATGATAGCTAAAGGTTTATCGGGGGTGATATTTTCTCAGTGGATGCAGAGATATACAATTTGTTTATGAATATTCTAGAAGGGCAAAGGGGAAAAATTAAGAACACACTAAACCTTTGATTTGCACTAATAGCTACTTCAAACGATCAGCAGCAAAGTGCCTCCGCCTGGATAGGTATTGGCTGTGAACTGGTCATTGATATTTCGTAGTGTTTCAAAGCTTAGTGTAAGTATTCCAGGCATTGCATTGGAAAGACCACAGCCCAGTTTGTGGTTTGAAAGGCTCTTGTAACCCAACCTGGCAAGTGGTCAGTGGAGACTACATTTTACAGAGAACACAAATCAATCTTATTGAGCACTTTTCAAGTAATATAATATTCTGCCTGTGACAATAATGAAATTAGTCTGTGGATTTTGTTTAAATATTGAAATGCTATTTGAATATTTATTGAAACAGTACTTTATAAATATGCATATTTGTGTGGTTTTTACGAAAATGTCATTGATTTTTACAGAGAAATCATTGAGAATAATTTCAGAAAATCCCCTTTAATCAAAATTAGTGATATTTGTTAATTCAGCAGTACCTGTTCAAGGTAGTTAAGGAGTTCATGGATTTCCCATCTACAATTCTGTCATCTCCTGTGTGACAGACATTTGGGTGACTCACCTGTATTTCCTGTTCTCCTCCTTCAGTTTATGGTGGGAATGGGAGGTGGTGGTCATTTAAATTCCCCACCCCCTTGATACTGTTAGGCCAGTGAAACATGAGTGGAAGTGATGTGTCATTTCCAGATGAACGTATTTATTTACCCCTGTGAGACTCTGAGCTGTTTCTTCCCTTGCCACAGAAATAAAGGAGAAAACCTTGTGTCGAGATGTTGAGGAAATTGGATCACTAAGAATGGAAGACAGATTCTTACAGCCTCCTCAGGGCTCCTGTGAGGGAGAATTAAACAGTATGTGTTCAAATTCATTGAGATTTGGAGTTTCTGCTACCCTAGTACATCCTAGGTTATCCTTAATATATTCTAAGTGGGCTTTTTAATTTTCAAATGATCAAAACACAATTCTACCATGATTTCGTCTATAGGATCTGTTTATGCATATACATATGTATACATGTGATTTAGAATGAGATATTTTAGAGCCTACATATAATTTTTCTACGTTTTATGGCAGCTGTGTTCCTAGCACCATTTATATTTGTACTTCATGAGTTTAACTTGAGTGGGTTTGCCCCATAACTCTTCTAGCCCAAAATAAAATCACAATGCTTTCAAAAAAGAAAGGATCTAAGGTCTGGGTTCTAATCCTAGAATTGGCTGCACCTGTAATAAGTCCAGGGTTCACAATATAACCTCTAGTACAGAGGTGTACATCCTCAAAAGTACATAGAATTTGTTATAATCAAAAGCCTGCACCAATGTAAAGGCCCAGGTTTTTAATAGGTTTGGAGTTTCCATTGTAACCTCACTCTGAAGTGGTTATCCTTTCAGCGTAGGGTTAAAAAGCTTTGACAAAGCACTGCAGGGAACATTGGATTGCCCTCACCTACATTGTACCTAGCTTGGGATGGATAAATACAGTCTCATTCTCTAATGTTCCCGACTGTCTCTAGGAACACTAAATTTTAAGAGAGAAAAACATGAATCCTGTATTTCAAGAGAGGTAGAACTAAGCCATTGTTAACTCCCCTTAAAAAGGATATTCAGTGGCCAGTTCAGTTTGCCCCTGAGACACCTAAAGCTGCATTAAGTACTTGTGAAAGTGAAAATCCACTGGGAACCCGATTCCAGTGTTTAAACCTCAGCATGAATAGTAGAGTTCCTAGCAGGGTGCACTTTTACATGTCTTTATAAGCAGATTCAAAACTTACTGTATGCGGTCGGGCTACACTATTTTTATTAACCTATAGCTAACCACCGTCTTCCAGAAAATGAGCAATCTAAATATCAAACATTATATAACCTCTGTAAAATTCAAGGAAAAAAGCTGATGAGCCTCTGCAAATCAAGAGTCTGTACATTACGTGTCACTTAGACAATGTTTGAACAATAAAATGTAATAGATTGAAGCATTTAAAATCTCTAGGGTCTGTCTTCCTACCAATATGGCATAATGTAAATTCCCCAAATTTATTTTAAAATAAACTGATATTTGCTATTGATTGGATCATATATTTCTAATAAATACGTTCCACAGGTAGGTGCTTTATGAATGCTATTCATAAATACTTGGTAGCATAAAATAGTTCAAAATTTACTCTGTGTATTACATGAAATCAGTGAACATATAGTTTTAAATTCATACCACAGGTACACATATATTTATTTATTTCAAAGAGCACATGTCTAAAGGTAACCACATTTCAAATATGTGTGTTTCTATCAGAAACTACTGAGAAATCTGCATTTCCTTCAATATTGCTTAGCAAATGCATTGTTATTCTGCTTTAAAATCAGTTTTAAGCACAGCATCTTGATTGCTATTTGACAGTAATAGGTCAAGCATAAGATATTTTAGATCCTATTAAAAATGTTCAGGTCTAGCAAAGGCGACAGAAAAACAACCATTACAGGATCTTTATTATATATGATAGGACCACAGATAAACTTTGCATCCCAACTCCCAATGTGTCCAGACTTGACTGAAAGCTAAAGGGTGAGGTCTTCTATTGATTTTCACATGTAAGCTAAGAGGTGAGATAACCCCGGCTCATTAAAAGTGCCAGTGTGGTGGATGATTTTGTGCCTTTTATCTTCTGAAAATAAAATCAGCTAAATCTTAGGCATATGCTAAGGTTGTTAATGGACAGAACAGCACAACTAGAAGTACACACTCCACGGACCCCAGTTTCTTAAGTATTTCTGGCTCTGCCCATTTATTCTTACACTTCAACATTTCCAATCTGCAGAAAGGAGACTGACTTTCAACCCGTGGCCGCAACATGTTGCTTTATCTTTGAATAGTCAGACCACTCTCAAAGTTTGGCAATTGATTCCTACATGTTGTTTGTGAAAAAGCGCATTGTTTTTTTGAAAACGAGATCTATAAGAACTTTATGAATGGAAATCTTTCAGAACCTGTGTATGAGAAATAAATGCTACAATTTTACATTTTCACATCTAGCTCTTAAGGTTTAGTTCTAATTTTTTAAAATGTATTATCAAACAAACAAACAAAACTCCTTCATGCATATAAAAATGAGTGATTGGGATCATTTCCCCACAAATGTCACATGCAAGAAATGCTTCCCTTTTCCTAAAGTACTTCTGCTGGGTTGGTTTGTTTGTTTTTGGTGAAGTCATTTATCTTTGTCTCAGTTTCATAGAAGCTTCTCTTACAAACTGCACTTCTTGTGTCACACATTTCAAAGAGAGAAGGTGGCCAATGATTAGATGGGGAAATATTCTTTGAAACAATATTTAAATTAAAAAATATAAGATCGCTAAGGAAACTATAAGCTCATAGCAAAAATTGCTTTGAATTCTAAAAGATAGAGCAAAGTTAAAAATTCCCAGTTCTACCTCTAAGTCACAGACTATCCTCTTTAAAAAACACAATATATTTTTAATGTTTAACTTCTAGATACCTGAAAAGAGTATTTCAATAATAACGATTTTATTTTTCTTTCCAATTTATAAAATTTCCTTAAGAAGTTATTTACCTTGGTAACCTTATACTTCACATTCCCGCTTCTCTTTCCTCACATCTGTCTTTCCAGTATCATTCCCTCCTCTTCCTAACCTACCCTATTCCAAATCAATGCTCCAATAAATATATTTCCTCACTAAGAAGGTGATGACCACAGAGTTAGTTGTGAATAGGTATGTTAAAAAGCATGGATAACCCTAATACAAAAAAGTAATTTTTAAATACCTTCAAGTTCTAAAACTCTGATGCTAGTCAACAACTAATGCATAAAGAATCATAGAATCTCAGAACGAAAAGGAAACTTCAAGGTCACCTTTAACATACCACTGAAATACTCACAGAGAAAAGACCCAGAAGGCCTAGTGGGACCATCACCATGACCGTCAGATAATGTGTAGCACAGTCTTTCTCACCCCCAGATTGAACGAGGTCAGAAAATTAGGCAAACGACATAACCTTATTTTTAAAAACTAGACCTATTGTTTTATGTGCTGTGAAAGTACTGATCAAGATAGAAATCATAACTTTTTGATGGATAAAGAAATACAGAAAATTTTGACATGTTATCTACTCATCATAGGAAAAATCTTAAAGAAGTATTGAAAGTTTTTTGTCCAATTTTTTCCAGATCCTGCTTAGAAACTACAACTAGCAGCAAATAATATCAGTCTCCTACTTTTGTGCATCATTGACAAGTTCTAAATCTTAAATTAGACCCTATACTTGGTTAAAAAGAAAAAAAAATATCACAGGATTAGCATAAATAATATAGACAAAATGACAACAAGAAGACACGGACCACCAGATTATGGTTTAAACCACTCAAAGGATTGCCGAGGAACCCTTGCTTTGAAACACCAAGGATTTTGGTGTGGGATTTAGAAAAAGAACTGAACCTTTTCAGCCCCTGGATTGACTTTAGAATCCTATCATAATTAAACATGTGCTATAAACTCCCCACCGGGAATTTGTTAGTGACTCAGGTCTGACTTAAATATGGAAGAAGGATTTAGTTGCTATTGTTCCCAAAACCCCTTAAACAAGCTGCAAATTTGCATGAAGGTAAAGCATTCTTTATCAATAGAATTATTTCGTGTTAGTGCATTTAATGAACTCTGCTCCTTTCCAAAAAGGATTTGAATCAGTACTTATAGAGCAGCAATTTTTAATCATTTGGGTGAGGGAAAGTGGGTAATAGACTCCAATGAAAAACTGATGGAATACACATTGGCACCCACAATATCTAGAAGTTTTAAAAGTTCATCATTTTCTGAAACTCATCCATGGACTACATATTAGTGACAAAGGTATTTTTGAAATCTGCCTCCAGCATTAAATAAATGATTAAATATATATAAATACATGATTTACATGTATTTATAGAAATAAGTCAAGGAAATAATGTATGTAAGATGTGTACATAGAATTTGACATAAGGGGCTCAATTAAGAATAACTTATTACCATGAACAGACTATTTTCCTTTAAGTGTAGAAGAAAATTATTCTCAGATAAAGGAAGTTTATTCAAACAGTTGAAAAACAAAGGCATGTACATTCCCAGCAGTAAATATAGTGTTGCTTTTTTAACCAAATACACAGAATTAAAAATGAATGAATAATAATAACATTCATTGAATTCTTATGGTATGCCGGAATTCATCCTCACAACAAGGTTATGGAGGAATGTACTACAAATATCTTCATTAAACAGGTAAGTGAACTAAGCCGTAATTTATTCCCAAGGGTCTACTGATAATATTCTGGAGACCTATATTCAAATATATACAAATTTAAAGTAATCATCTTTATTCAAATTGCCATTTCCAGTGAAGTCCCTGGTGGTCCAGTGCTTAGACTCTGTGCTTTCCCTGCCAAGGGCTCTTACAGCACGTGGCCAATAAAAAAATAAGTACAAGCTATATATATATTTTTTTAAAAATCATTTCTCCTCGTCCTACCAGAGCTCTTAAAATTCCATCATCTTGAGATATAATGACTCAAACCGTGGAGTGATCTTTAGTCTCCCTTCACCCCATATGGTCTGTTAGGAACGGCTGCACAGGACTCCTCATCTCTCCCCATCTCTCCCTATGGCTCGCATTACTGCCTGAACCATTCCCCCACCACAGAAAAATTGTCTTCCATGAAACTGGTCTCTGGTGCCAAAAAGGTTGGGGACCACTGCCACATGGTGAGGTAACGTAAAATGTTTTAAGAACCGGGACATAGACATCAGACTGACACCGGTTTGAAGCCCCCCTTTGTGGCTTCTAACCTCTGGGAAAGTAGGCAGGCTGTTTAACACCTCCGAGTTTCCACTTGTTAAATGGACACGAGGACACCTACATCACAGAGTTTAAGTGTAAGATAAAAACTGATAAAGCACGTAACCTGGAGCACAGTGAATGTTCAATTAAAATATAACTTCCTTACTATTAATTCATTCTCCAAAATCTCTCAAAACTGCTCCTTTCTTTCTTGCCATAGCTACTCCTAGTTTCATCCTAAAGGATCGTTATATTATTCTAATCCAGAAAAAAATTCGATTATTTTGTACATGGAGCTTTGAGGTCTGTGATATCTTTTCACTGAGTAGATCCCCTGGGGCAGGCTTGTTTTAACAGGATAGGATTACTCCGCTGGCCAACTTCATGGTCTTCTTTGTATTGCAGCCCTGTGGGTTTTCTTCCCAGCCTCTGCTACAGTCACCAGATCACTCACAGCACTGAGCAACAATGCTCAGCTGGAGAGTGTTGGGTGAATAGAGATGGGGGTGGAGTGGAGGAAGAGAGGGCTCTAAAACAGCCCAGTCCCCCTAAGGCCCATCTTTTTGTTTTTGGTCCCCAGTGAAATAGTTGTTCTAGATAACACCTAAAAGCATGCACTCCTGCCTTCAAGCTGTCCCTTTGAAGGCAAGGACGTCAGCTTCCTGCTCTACTGAAACGAGGCTACAGTTTCATTCCCATTCTGGACCTCCCGATGGTCATTACTTAATTTATTCAGAATGCCATTTATTTATGAGTTCATTCACTCAATTATTGAGCATCCTCCCAGGGCTCAAGGACAGGGTCTGAAGGCTCATTATGTAAAAGGACAGACAGGCATCTAAACAATTAAGGGAACACAGTGGGTCAGTGCAAGAACAACGTATGGGAGTAGCAGTGAGGAAGAAACAATGAACTGGAGGGGGTGAGTGTGTGGAAGGTTTCAGAAATCTTTCCTAAGGGATTTGAAACTTCTGAGAAAAGTGTTCAAGATAAACTCAATGTTTAAAATGCTCCCTGACCCCTGAAAAGGCTCCTGACCTCCCCACGCCATGCTCAGCTAGCCTGCAACTTACTAAAATGTTAGCGTTTGCTCAATGAGCAAATGAATGAATAAATGAATGGAGTTTAGATTTAATTGGCAAGGTAGTTTTTTTGTTTTTTTATTAAACTGAGTAAACATAGTGGGAATGCATATCTGGGGTAGATCATAGAGATAATGGGAAATATCTCTACCCTTCGCCCTCTCCCTCTGAAATGTCTGTGGACACTGATAAAGCATGTAACCTGGAGCACAGCAAATGTTCAATTAAAATATAACTTTCTTACTATTAATTCATTCTCCAAAATCTCTCAAAGCTACCCCTTTCTCTTTCTTGCCATAGCTAGTGTCTGAAGACACCATTTCAGCGGCTCCCCGATAAATAATATTAGTGAGACTAGTTATTTTTCCTTCAGCATGCAAATACCAGACTCGGTATTCTGCCTATATTAATAAATCTTCAAAATAGCATTAGTCACTCCATTTTAGATGTATTTTAAAAATTGCAGTTCAGTGGCACACTTGAGTCACAGTAAGTGCCAGAGCAGGGATGTATCAGCAGATGGGCCAAACTTCTGTTTCTTGTGCACACGGAAAGGAATCTCCCAGCTCAGCTCTTCTGGCTGGAGATGACATGTGCCCTTCCCCCTCACAAATCTAGAAGAAAGAGCCAAAGCCATCGAGTTTCAAAAACTGTGTATAATCTCAGCAGAAAAAGGGAAAATATACTCATCTAAATTAAAAACGCAGAAATGATGCTATGTTTCAGCAGGATATTTAGACCTGTCCCCCTCCATGAAATAAAATGTATTGCCTTTAGCAAAATCTTTATCTTTCATTGGCAAATAAGTCATAAACTGAAATCAGTTCTGACTTGATACCATAGATATGATGTCTTTGCAAGATTCATACATGGAAAATGATGAACTGGGGCTCCCTTCATAAGGGCAATGTAACAACTATGGTTCACGCACGGTTCCATCAAAGGAGAGATCTCCCTACTGACCTGGAGACCTGAATGGCCAGAGAGTGATTCTTTCCAACTCGGAGAGAAGAAGCCGCACATGATTAGGAGGTAGAGCAGGTAGGATGGTGAAGTGCTAAATCAGTAGCCGAGCAATCAATAAACAGCAACAGGTCAAATCAGTTAAATTGAATTAAATTGACCTTATATCTTTGGAGAAAAGCCTGAGGACAGAGAGAAAGAGAACAGGTTAGGGTTGACTGGCCTTGTAACAACAAAGGAAGTCCAGCAGTGGAGGCATTTTAGGTTATATCCTTTCGAAGCCCAGTTAGAGATGTATGTATCCTCGATGTGAGGGGGCTTCAAATAGGGGGGAAAGCAGTGTTGTCTACGTAATATAGAATTTGCTTATATAGAGATTTTCCTGTGCATCTGTTTCCCTCTCTCTGTTGGTTCCTTTTCTAAACCAATAAACATAATCAAGCCTCTTCTACTTCCTAGCTCCGATACAAATTTGTTCTTTCTTTTCTCAAGCTTTCTTACTTCCTATTCTCTATTTAATACACTTCGATATAATTCCTCACTGCCCTACTGAAACTACACTACTGACTCCTAATCGCCTCATTCCCTAATTGTAGAGGAGTCTTGATCTACACACTCAGATACACAAGAAGTATCACAATTTAAGTGTTACGTATAAAACATACACAAGGGCTTCCCTGGTGGTGCAGTGGTTGAGAATCCACCTGCCGATGCAGGGGATGCGGGTTCGTGCCCCGGTGCGGGAAAATCCCACGTGCCGCGGAGCGGCTGGGCCCGTGAGCCATGGCCGCTGGGCCTGTGTGTCCGTAGCCTGTGCTCCACAACGGGAGAGGCCACAACAGTGAGAGGCCCGCGTACCACAAAATAAAATAAAATAATGCAAGGGAATATAATATCAGTCTTTATATCTAACCCACTTCTATTGCGCTGTGCTATAAGTTCCTCAATTTTGAGATTACCAACTATCATCTTCCTTCCCTTATAGATTCAAAAAGATATAAATTTCCCTCTAACACTATAATTATAATTCCATTCATTTTTTTCCTAAAAAGAAACAATTCTGTAATTTTTAACCTCTTAAAATAGTCAACTTTATATTTTTCTTAAAAATCATGAGCCTAAACTGAACTGAACTCAGAACTTCCAAAATTCTTTCCTTATCCTGTCATATGTTTTCACTAGAAACTGTGAGGAATATAACTAGTATAAGTAACTTTAAAAGAAATTATCACTAATTACTCTGCATATGAAAATAAGTGATTGTCTTATGTGGAAGAGAATGATAGCAAATAATAAGTGAGTATACCAATTTTGTCCAAGGGAAATTCAGGGCAAAACTGATGTTCAATAAATCCTTTTGTTTTTCAAAATGAGAGGTGAATGTCATCACACATCTTATTCTTCCCTGTACGTACCTAAACAAATAGGTGGGGCATTAAAACAACCTTGTGAAGATCCCAGATGAAACCTTCCCTTTAGTGAAAGCAGATCTTGGAATACACTTAACCTAATTAGCTAAGATTGTTCTTTACATGTAGCTTTAACTAATATAATAACTGACATTCTCTAATGTAGACCCTACTGAGAATTCTCAGGCTGCCCAGAGATCTTGTCACTAAACAAGAGAGACACACATCTTTGGGATCACCATCACTTTATATGGGGAGAGTGACTGCCTGGAATGTCATGTACCTAGTATGCAACTTGAGAATTGAGAAAAGGAAAATTCTATTACTGTCTTCTGGACTTGAAGGTTATTAAAATACATGTCAATTATTTTCGATTACGTCTCGATTTTACTGTGCTTTATGTTATGACCATTATTTTGTAGCAAAGTCACTGCCTCCATCTTAAGGGTTAGCATAGAATTACTTCCTGCTAATTAATACCAGAAAGTGGTCATGCATGAAAAAAAAGACCTGTTTATCCAGATAAATTTTTGTTTTTCAAATGGCACAGGTGATCAGACATTGTGCTGGTTTTTTGTTTCTATTGAATAAAGGTGAAGGTAGGCTCAAATGGTACAAAATGCCTGGTGGGAATGTTAGATTTCACCTCTCTACTCCAGAGGTATGCTGGGCTCTAGCTTCCACCAGAAAAAGCAAACTTGAAAAATACCCCATTTTCATGCCCCAAATACCTGAGATTATTGTATGTATCTACACGTTACTTAAGCCTTGAAAGCCATTTTATTCTGTTCCTACATCATTAGAAAGCCCCCATAAATAGGGAGTACCAGATAAGGTAGAGGTTGCCACAGATGCTTCCACCAAATCAGTGTACGTGAACTGCCCTTGGGAACCCCAAATGGACACTTAATGACTTGGGTAAAGTGCTGGCAGATTATACTTGCTTGATACTAGTTGCCTCAGAAATGGCTAGAGTAGTGGTTCTCAGACTTGAGAATACATTAGAATCATCCAGAGAGGGGAGAGTGACGTTGATGCTGCTGGTCCAGGGATCATGTTTTGAGAACCTACAGGCTATAGTAATGTACAGGTTGAGAGGTGGGCCTCAAGAGTCATTCAATATGGTCAACCACTAGTAGACTTTAGACCGTTCATGGCATTTATTAAGTCCAAGTTGTCACAGAAACATCAAGGCAGTGGCTAGCCTCAATATCTACAAAAGATTTAATATAAGATGGTTGGTAGAATGAGTCATAGTCTTTGTTATCACAACTGGTCTTGAGGTTATAATTAATACTCATAACCTGCATTCTTCACCATGTGTCTTAGATTTCTCATACTCTTGACCAGCACATTAGCAGGTCCAGATTGGGCTTGCTCGGTGATATGACAGACTTTCACCTCCAAAGGAGTTGGAGCCCTTAGTTCTTTTACCTTGTTACACCAAGTTTGCTGCAATTGCCCACTTATAGTTGTCACTAAACATAGAAACACAAAAATCACACCAGTTGACCCCCTGAGTTCCCCCATTAGAGACAAGCAAAATCGTCTTCTACTGGTAGTCCCCAGTACTTTATGTTGAACTGTGATATTGTCAGTCCAGTATACTACCTACCCCATGAATTCATTTGTGTAATTTTGAAGAGAGGCATCAGTGCAACAGAGGTAGATGACATGTCAATCTGGCAATGCATTCATGTAGCTTATTAGTGCCTTCTTTGATCTGCATGGATCCATTCCTTAACATGCCATTTCCTTCATACAGTGACTTGTTTCTGTGCCTACCCAAATTTTTGACTCAGAGAGTATGATAATACTCAGTTCATGATGGACAGCCCATTGTCCCATGGCCAGGTCTCTACGGGGGCCCAATGTCATGCTACAAGGCATGCCAAATGGCAAACAGTTCTCTTCTTCAGCAGGCATGACCTTGCTCCAGAACCATAGCAGTTGTCTTGTGACTCTTCTATTGGGGTATGATGGGGACTCCACATGTCATTCTATCTATGACAGATACCTCCAGCACTGTATAATAGGTATAATATGTATATATAATGAGTGCATAATTATATATATATGCATATATACATATAGATAATGTGATGTAATCATTTATTTTGTTTGTTTTTTTTTCTGATCATCATTATTATTTATTTTATGTTTATCACTGAAAATAACAGAGTAGGGGATAGAAATAATCTACAAATTCTCTGCCCTCATTCAGCTTTAAATCTAGAGCTGGAGGTGGCTAGGTGAGAAGATTAAAAAAATAAAAGTCAGTTAAAAGAGAGAAATGCTGCGGGATAGAAGAGCATGGCCAGAAAACTGGAAATGTCACCAAGGGGTGGGGTGGGGAGGTGGGATGGTCTGTGAGGTGGAATTTTAAAGAGGTTGCCCAAAGTAGATTTTATCATGAATGGAAATACTCCAAAATGCCTATATACAAATTGCTTATGTAATTTTTTCTTATTTATTTACCAAATAAGTTTAAATGAACATGTAAAATTTTTAGGAAAAGAAAAGGTTGTGACTTACTGCTTATTGATCTATTATCAGTCTTTGATTATTGAGTCAGACAATACCTATGGGGCCAAGCTATATATTAGGGAATCAATTCAAGAGTTTTAATTTTTTTTTCAAATCCTGTGTCATATTGCTACTTACCCAGGTAAAACTTTTTGGTTTTTTTGTAAATTAAGTAAGAAATAATATAAACAGAAAAATAACATAATTACTTCTTCTAAAGTTTATACCTAAATAACTTGACTGTCTAACTGCCTGCCCTAACAGAGAGGCATAGGGAAAAACATAAAAGCATTTTCTAGACTAATGAAATCGTTTTAGTAACATACGACAATAAGCATCCTGAAAATACATGGAGACGTTTAGCTAATTATCTTCAGAGATATCTTCACATAGTCCACCTCAGAAGTAAAGCTAAACTTATATTATGCCTTGGATTTGTGTTAAATTAATCCATCAGGGAGGGAAAAAGGGATGGGAGAATAGATAAAACAAGATGGCAAAATGCTGAAGTTGACTGATAGCTACCGCTTTTGGGGGGTTCAATATACCATTCTTCCGACTTCTCTGTTATGTTTGAGATGCTTTATAACAAATTATAAAAAAAAATGAGGTCCCCGTTTTAGAATATTTCAAATCATTATCAGATGCTAAAGCAGTCATAATAATTCACTTCTTTCAGCTGCTTTCACAGCTATTGAGGACATATATTCCAAATCTAATGTTTTAAATATTTCATAATGAAATCATCATATGGTCAAATGGCTAGTTAATAATATCCACCTTTAAATTATGTGTGAGCCGAAATAAAATATTCCATGCTTTTTAAGGCAGTACATCAGTATTTCATTTATGTATGTGTCCCCGTAGATAAGAAAATTATACTTCCTCAGGTTGGGTCTGTCCACACATATACCCACAGCCTGTATTCCTATGGGGGTGGGATAGCCCTCGGCCTCAGCTTGAATGTCTCAGGCTCCCTAATTTTAACACCAAATGTCATCTTGGCACCTATTTACTTTGGTTTTAAAGTATAGGATCTTCCGGTATTCAACTTGAAAGCATGATTTGAGGCATTTGTCAAAGAGGTCAGCTTTGAATTAAGCAAAATACAGCAGAAGGATGACGGAAATAGCCTATTTGAGAGAGCACCTTTTTCCAGATTCTCTGAGCTAATGATGACCAGTAATCAAGATGAAATCATCAGGAACAGAGAGGTGCCCCAAACAGCTAGAGATCCAAGGAGTCTCAGATATGTACGCCATTGCTCAGTTGGGAACCTGGCCCAAAGCAGCAAATCTCAGGAACCTCTACTTCTGCCAACACCCTGCAGCCTAAGACTGCCAACAACACACGCAAGTAAGACAAAGTTAGATGTATTCCCTCCTCTGAACAATAGAAACAACACACTACGGGGGAACTGCAGGATGTCCCTGTAAGCCTGAGTTGGAAGGGACTCCAAGGGTTTGGGCTCACATTAGGTGATTTTGGGGGAGTGTTCAAGGAAGCAGGTGTTTGCTTCTATATTGGGTGCTCTCAGAAAGGGGACAATACTGTGATTAGGTATCTTAAGAATTTTTATCAAGAAGAGAGAGGAATATAGCAGTGATGAAGCTGTGATTAGTGAGGAAGCGGCGTTCTGTCCTGTTAGCTGGTAGAGGGAGATATTTGGTAATTTTTGAGGTTTGCACAGCAACCTGGTATTTGTTTGTGCTCAAATACAAAAGTAGGCTTGTTTTTGTCTCAATTCACCATGTCCACAGAGCAACCTTGTCTGATGTTGGTGATCTTTAAGATAGTTTATGTTCCACAGATAAACTCCGTAGCCAAACTGTAAGTGCCAGGCCAGCTCCTAGCAACCTCAAGGCAGATATATTAAGCCTGGCTATTAGGGATTGCTTTTCTCCTTTTCAGAGCTCTATCCTTCTATTAGCTTGAAACATGGTATAACCGTTTATGTGCATCAAAAATGATCGATATTGACAATTTCATGTAGTACAACCTACATCAACTTAGATCTAAAGGGTGTTATACTTAGTCTACATTAGTTTAAAATACACCAAGTATGTCTTTGTTATATTACAAATTTTAAATTATGGATGCCATTTTTAATAAAGAATCAATATACAGTGGGGTCATGTCAAGAACATGATCTATATTCTACAGCTTAATATAGTAGAAAGAACACACGTGAGCTTTGGAAGACAGACTGAATTCAAGTTCTGACCACAGCATATTACTTATATAACCTTGGATAAATTATGTAATCCCTCTAAATCTCTGTAGGATCACTTATAAAACATGCTTAAAAAATACTAATCATTCAATAAAAATTAGGTCTATCCTCGCCCCCCTAGATCTGCAACTTAAGACAAACTCCATTATGTTTGCTCAGTGTTCCCTATATAATTATCATAATGAACTCTTCCTAAAGAATACGGTTTAAGAAATACATTTTTAAGATTTCAAACAAATGCGTGATTTCTGGTATCATAAAATTTCCTCATTATTTTATTTCCCTTTAGGGCCTAATTGTCAGGAATGTCACACTTTCAGAAAGAAACATAGTGGCCAATCTTTATTTCAAATATCTTCTTCTAAGTATGTTTCTATTTTATAAAGCTACCTCATATCGTATTTGAAAATTGGCAAAGTATGATTTTTAAAAACTAGTCCAGTAAATTATCCCTCCAAATGCATATAAAATTCAAGAAGGTAAACAAAATGATTGACCATTAATCATGTCACGTCTTTTGTATTTAGCATAGAACCTGAATGAACATATAGTAGTAGTTTATAATATACCATAGTAATTTTGTGTGCACTTTACACATTTATAGGACTTGGAACATGGAATAATTTCTGATTGTTCAAAATTTGGGGGGAATTTATGAGAGGAGGGTTAGTTGGGCAAACTCTGGCTACCATTATTGTAGTTGGTCCTGAGGCCAAACTGATAGTCATTATGTCTTTCCTAACCCCACCCATTAGAGATTCCCTTCCCTCCAGCTAGAACTGTTGGTTTCATCCTGATCACTTGGCTGTTAGTGTCTCCTCCACAGTGGATTCTCTCTGCTCTAATAAAATTAAAAGACAGTTTGCTCATTTCCATAGGTCTACTTAGATACCACTTTCCCAGACTTCCTTTCATCTTTATCAAGGCCCCTGACTAAGTTATTTGCTCTTTCCCGTGAGTCTGTGAATATCCTTGCCTCAGGTCACTTCTCTCTTCACACAAAGTAGATGCCCCATCTGCAATTTGATGCATTGACAAGATTTCCACTATCCACCTCTCTCTCTCGGCCACACAAGTAACTACAGTGTAGCATCTAGAGTACTTGCCACTTCTTGCTTATCTTCTCCAGTTGGTGTATTGTCATTGATGACACCAATGTATTGCTCTGCAGAATGTTTAAATACAGTTCAAGTCCCTTTGGGTAAGACCATGAAGAACTTCTGTGAATATGAGCTGTTTCTGATAAATTCTTGATAGGTATTAAAAAGAACACATTAACGTGATTGCTAACTCACTTACCACATATCATAGGTTATGCTGACCTTCTCTAGTAAAGATACAACATCTAGCACAGTAGCTGAAACTGAGGCTAATTCATTAAGTCCATAGTAGTCCATTGTCATGTGAAGTGATCCATCTTATTTTTTCAGGAGCCAAACTGGTAAATTAAGTGAGAATATGATGGGGAGAAACACTCCAGCATCTTTGAGGGTAGCGTTAAACTCTGTCATTTCCCCAAGGGGATGATACTTTCTTTGACTTACCTTCTTGGCTGAGAGGGTTAGGGAAGTTTCAGGGACTTTTATGTGGCCTTTCCTACCATAATATCTTTTACTCTATTGCATACTTCTTACTCCTAAGTCAAAGAACCAGTATGAGAATTTTGACAACTGATAAGAGTATCTATTTCAATGGTGCATTTGGGAAATTGGAAATGGCCACCAAATTTCCCACTGTGAGCTGTACCTGAATGAGCACTCCATTTGTTACCTGATTCACATGTGACCCTACTCTAACAGGGGTCTACACTTGTACTTTGGGTCCCCAGGTACCAGAGACAATTTGAACCTAGAATCTAACAACTCTTGAAAGATATAAGCCTTTCCCTTCCCTTAGTATATGGTTACCTAAGTAAATAGCTATAATCTCTGGGTCCGAGAATTGACTCAGGTTTGGAAACTAGACAAGGATTCATGAATATCCATTGGAGTAATTAATCTCAGCCTTTTACTTATTCATTTCTTAACTCTTGATTATATCTAGTAAGCCATCACTTTGTTAGCTGCTCATCTGTCATTCTGCTAGGACACCATGTTATAATAGTCCTTTTCATATCAGTTATACCCCATGGCTGCTATTCTCACTCTGTTACCCATTACAGTAATTTTGTTCACCTTAGTTCTTATGGTCAAGTGCTGCATTTGCTATTGTATTATCCTATCATCCCAATTCCTACTAGAATCCCAGATCTATAAAAGTACCTCCCCTGCAACCCAAGCCTACAGAGGAAAGCCACTACTGAGTATTAGATATTTTTTGTGCCCCTTAACCAATGCACTTGTTATTGCTTTGTTAAACAAAGTGTCCTCCATGTCATCCTGAAGATTAACCAGTAGGTTTTCTTATAAAGTATATACATTCTAGTATTCTTTGGGCATATAATCCCTCCTCCACCTTGGAGAATATAGCACTTCCCCAGTCATGTCCTGCTTATTATTGACCTGATGGCTAGGAGGGGAGGTGTAGGCAAGTTTCATAGAGGACAATTATTGTCTTATAAGAAACCTACTTTATTTGCTACATTACATAATTTTCAAGCAAAAGACAACCGTTATCCTCAAAAACAGGAGAGTAGGTCAATGCCGTAGATTCAGGGTGTTCCAGGCTGTCTGTGGTTCAAGCTTCTCAAACCAGATATCCCAGATATTCTTATCCAAAGTCTCAGAATACAGCTCTTACCTTGTTAAGACTCTAACATAAAGGATTTGTTGGAATTGACTTCAGTCTCTTTACAGTTAGATCCTGAGGCTGATTTTCAGTTTGGCCTGATCTCCAGCTTCAGGAGATGAAAGATTTTTTTAATGCTACCAATTTGACCCTCTCGTCTCATCTGACTTTCACTTGTGGGTTTTAATTGGTGATAGATTGCCCCGCACCTGTCATTTTCTCTCTTCAAAGCATCAGTGGAATTCATTAATACCAACCAAGTACATAGTTCTTATTGCTACTTCCCCCAAATATTAGAAGTATATTTCTCAACACTCTCAAACACTAGAAATATTACACATGCCAGTGCATCCCCTTTCTCTTTTATGCTATTCCAATTCAGCACTGATGAAAGAAAGTCTTAGCAGGTGCTTTACTATAGCATGTCAGGGAATCTCAACACTCCACCCTAGCACCACTGATAGAGTCTTCATTGTCAACTGACCAGCTAGTGATCCAACTTCCAAATACTATTCTTAGTATTTTCTTCTGGTACAAAAGAGAAAAAAAATACTGCTAAAATTTGTATAAAATCACAAAAAATCCCAAATAGCCAAAGTAATCTTGAGAAAAAAATAAAGCTGGGAGGTATCATACTTCTTGATTTCAAACTATATTAAAAAGCTCTAGTAATCAAAACAGCATGCTACTGGCATAAAAACTAAAAGCAGACACATGGATCAGTGGAGAGCCCAGAAATGAACCCATGTACATATGGTCAATTAATTTTCAACAGAGGAGCCATGAATATACAGAGACTGTATCTCAGAGGAGCGCTTAAGGCAGTAAACAAGTAAACAAACAACACAACTACACATTGGGTGAGTACAATGAAGTATATACCCAACATGCTCACAGAAATAGCAAAAGGGGCTCAGGGTGAACTGTGTGAGCTAGAGAGAATGGTCTGGAAGGCCTTTCTGAAGAGTCAACATTTAAGCTGAAGCCTGAAAAATGAGGAGTCTCCCATGCAGATTGCCAGGGACATAAGTTCAAGGCAGAAAAGCAGGAAGAGGAAAGAGGAAAGTTGTGAAGGGCCTGGCCTGCTCTTGGAACCAGCAGAAAGTATCAAGAGCACAGACAAAAAAATGGGGTGATAGCTACAGATGGAAAGACAAACCTCAGGACTGTTTGAAGAAAACGTAGTATATTTTGAAGATTGTCTTTTTGTTTGTTTGTTTGTTTTTGCGGTACGCGGGCCTCTCACTGTTGTGGCCTCTCCCGTTGCGGAGCACAGGCTCCGGACGCGCAGGCTCAGCGGCCATGGCTCACGGGCCCAGCCGCTCCGTGGCATTGTGGGATCCTCCTGGACCAGGACACAAACCCGTGTCCCCTGCATCGGCAGGCGGACTCTCAACCACCGCGCCACCAGGGAAGCCCTGAAGATTGTCTTTTGAATTAAGAAAGATTTTGTTACATAAAATAAGACCATATTTCCACATTTATGCCTTTTCTTATTTAAAATATGCCTTATCAGATATCCAAAATAAATGAAGTAAAAAAAAGCAAGATGTAAAACTGCATGCCATCATCCATCTTTACATGTATAGAATATTCTGGAATGATACATAAGAAACTGGTAACACTGGTTCCCCCAAGGAAGGAAATTGGATGGCTGCAGAGGGAAGAGCATTTAACATTTGAGCTATCATTTCGTACCTTATCAATTTTGTGTCATGTACTTGTATTACATTTAAGAAAAAAATTACTAGTTTATTAAAATATTTAAAAAAATATTTTTAATGTGTCATTATAGAGATTCAGTCCAAACTTTCTTTTGTTTCTTTTTGGGTTTTTTTTTTTTTTTTTTTTTTTTTTGCGGTACGCGGGCTTCTCACTGTTGTGGCCTCTCCCGTTGCGGAGCACAGGCTCCGGACGCGCAGGCTCAGCGGCCATGGCTCACAGGCCTAGCCGCTCCGCAGCACGTGGTATCGTCCCGGACCGGGTCACGAACCCGTGTCCCCTTCATCGGCAGGCGGACTCCCAACCACTGCGCCACTAGGGAAGCCCAGAAACTTGCTTAATTTTGTTCTGATTTCCCACTGACCTCTTTGGAGATAAAGGAGCATATTACAGAAAAGCTTTCAGTGCAATACTACAGAGATGTAATCTCCCTTTTAAAAAGCTTACTCTTCTATTAAAGATCCCTTAGATTTGTCAGGGTAATTTTACTGCTTTAAAAAGATTTTTTGCTAATGAGCTTCGCACCATACCAGCTATTGCAGTATTTTGTGATTTTGTAGTATTTTGAATGGGCGAAGTTGACAGTCAATCTAAGACTCCATCTCCAAGCCTCCAAATCAATGTTACTAGAAGTGATGTACTGATAGATAGTCAAATCCTGGGTCTTGCACCTCCTCTTCAAATTCCTCCTTTTCACTCTATGTCTGAAGTGTAGATGTAATTGCAGAAGCTAGATCAACTGTCTTAGTTGACAGAATGGAAGTGATATTTGGAGGCTAGAAGTGGTAAAGCATGTGACCCGACATTGTGGAGTTGCCATGTCAATCGTGAATTGCTTAAGATCAGATAGATGAGAGAAAACCTATCTTGTTTAAACCACTTTATTTCTTTTCATTTTTTTTGTTATAGCAACTTAATTGTATCTTAAATAATATAGGGTTCCTGTACCAAAGGAAGTCATAATCAAAAGAAAGAGGAACATATTAATAAATGATTGTAACGTTAATTGGCAAGTCCTTTAATAATAGCATAGATTGAGTATTCCAGGGAAGAAAGATCAACTCACCCTGATTAAGAAAATCAAGAAAATTTTACAGAAAGAAAAATGACCTTTAGCTGAGTCTTAAAGGATGAATAGTATTTTTCTAGATATAAAAGAAGATAAGGATATTCCTGAAAAAAAAAATCAAATGTAAAAATTCCCAAATCGCGACAAGACGTGTCTTGCATTGAGAATATTGAAAAGCTCATTGTGACTGACATTTGAGTTATATAAGGGAAGAAAGGCAACAGATGCTAAGTTGAGTGAAATTCTGACAGCGAATAAGTTTGGCCTTTGTCTTTTAGGTAATGGGGAACCCACAAGAATCATAAACAGGAGAGTGACACCATCAGATTTGTTTCTTAGGAAGTTAACTCTGATGGCAGTTTGAAAGATAGATATATTGGCGGAGGGAGAGATGTGTGGGAGCAATGCTAATATTAACCATGGATAGTGTGTAACGAACAGGAAGGCATACATTTTTCATACTGGTTAATTAATTATTAAGTATATACAAGAAAACCAATCTTAACTAGTTTTCTTTCTTATTCTGGATTTACATATTAAAAACATTAGTGGAACCCCTATGAAAGGTAGTAAAATAATTATTAACAGAAGTAATAAATATGAAAGAAAACAATTTATATGTGAGCATTTATACACACACACATATGTGCAGAGAGAAAGAGAGAGGGAGAAAGTAGTAGTTAAATATAATGTAAGCTTTGCATGTGTATTTATATATGGATATCATTAATAAGCAAATTTACAAGAAAAATTTACATGTGTTCTGTTCTGTGTGTAGGTAGAAGACAGAATCAACCTAATAATTGATCTGTCCCGTCAGATAAGCATTCCAAGAGAAGACCAATTACACTAAGGCCAAATTATACTTTTCAATTACACAGGTGAATCAATCGAACTCAACATGTCAAAGCATAAAAAAATGTTTTAGAAAAGACAGGCAACATACTAAATTTCCCTACCCATTACCTAGAAGTAAGTAGTATTCAGAAGAGTAAAATGTCATTCTGTCAATACCCATGAGCTTATGGTTTCCCAACCCCATCCATCAGGACGCCTTCACTTCACTCTCACATACTACCCCCAAATGTATTACCTTGTGAATTACCTCTGAAATGCTTTTGAATTCAAGAAAAGAAGGCAATAGTAAAATAACTACACTCAGAGACCCATCAACGTTCCCAGTATACATAATCTCATCTTTCTCTTTCTGTGTTTTATGTCTCATTGTTAAACCTTGCCTTCCTGAATTAGGGTGTGTGACGCATAAGGTGAGGTTAATGCATCAAACTACGTAATACTCAAGCAAGTCGGGTAAAAAGAAAAACAAAACAAAACAAAACTTGTCTACATATCCATGTGGTTGTGACTTAACAGTTGAGAAGTAAGGAGTGAGATGAAGCAGGAGTAGTAATTTGGGGCAGATCATGCAGAGTTTTTAGACCAACTTAAGGTTTTGGTCTTCATCCTGATAATGATGGGATGACAGTGAAGGGCTTTAAGCAGAAATGTGTTATAATCGGGTTTGTATTTCTTTTTTTTTTTTTTTTTTTTTGCGGTACGCGGGCCTCTCACGGTTGTGGCCTCTCCCGTTGCGGAGCATAGGCTCCGGACGCGCAGGCTCAGCGGCCATGGCTCACAGGCCCAGCCTCTCCGCGGCATGTGGGATCCTCCTGGACCGGGGCACGAACCCGTGTCCCCTGCATCGGCAGGCGGACTCTCAACCACTGCGCCACCAGGGAAGCCCAGGTTTGTATTTCTTAAAAGATCTCTCTGGCTCCAGTTAGGAAAATGAATTGCATGACAATAAGGAGAAGGAAGGACAGATAAGAAAGTAGGGAGAAAAAAGTGGCTTCAACTAGGTTGTGGGGAAAGCAGAGAAATGGACATATCCTAAAGTTATCTCCGAAGTACAATTGACAGGACTCTGTGAGAGATTAGATAAGGGGAATAGAAATGGGGAGAAGTTGAGGGTAATAATCCGTATTGTAGGTTTGCTATTCACAAAACATTTCCTATTTCTTTCACTCAATCCTGACACTATGGAAAGAATGACAGTTGTAATTACTCTCAGTGTTACTGAGGAATAAACAGAGACTGAAAGAAGCTAAGTGACCTAACCAGGGTCTTAAGCAGCTGTTACTGTTTGGAGCTTGTACTTGAACTCAGGAATTCTCTCTTCAAGTTGAGGATGCTTTCTATTGAATATCCACCCATCTGCCCTTTTATGAGAAGCTAGTCCCTGAAAAGGCCCTTGGATCAGCGTTGGGTACTAAGTTATCTACTCACCTCTCAATTCTAATCTCACTGGGCAAGGGGCCCAATCGATTTGGCAGGAACTTCAAAGCAAAGAAAGGCAAGGCCACAGCCACACAGCATTCAAGAATGAGGGGAAAACAAAACAAAGAGGAAAAGGAAAGCAGAGAACCTTTTTGCCCCACAATCGCCTCTAAAAGAAATCATGGTTGGACCTGGTTAAATTGCACCTAAATGGTATGTCACCAAAGTTGTGGAATAATAACAATAGAAGCTAATGCCTCTCTGAAGCAGCAAGTTCGAATTCCAGGTATCCAAAGCGTTAGTGTCAGGCATATGTGCTGATGAGTTTCTTATACAGTAAACAATGTTAAACAATATAAGCCTTTTTAACATTAGCATAATTATTCGTAAGTATTTTTGAAACAGTGAATGACATGAGAACAAATTGATGCACCTGGAGCTAGCTTAATGGAATTTAGGTGGAAAGGTGTCTACCTTCATGGCTGAGTACCTAGTCACAATGCCTCTGTCTTATAATGTCTTACATGGAGTGATTGGGGTAAATAAGTTTCAACTTATGATCAGGCAAGGAAGGAGGGAGTTGCATGGGATAACCTCAGTAATTCTGGAAATTTCCCCATCTAATAAACTTATAACCTAATGAAAGAAATAAAATATTATTGGTGCAGTTGAATCTATCAGTAAATTCCTCCCTGATCTGATCTACCAGCCATCAAATAGAGAGACCCCAACTTGAATTTTGTGTTAATCATTTTCTTGCTTTTTTATACTCATACCACATAGCTATGTATTCCTAAGCAGTAGGTTATTTTATTGTTCTTTTTCTGAATTTTGTTTTTAAAATTCAATCATAATATATACTGTTTTCTCTGATTTGCTTTCTGAATTCAAAATTCCAGTTGAAAAATGCTTTGTTTATGTTAAAATGTAAATCATTGGCATACTTCAGCATTGGACGATTTTATTATTGGTGACATATTACTTGTAAAATACCTCAAAACAGACCTTGACAAAACTATGCCCTGTGACACTGGCCTTGAGAATCCATCAGCCTAAAGCAGTAAGACAGCCAAAAGAATTATAGCCATGCTTCAGAAACAGTTCTCATCCAGCCAGAGAGAAACTTAACCCATCTTGTCCCCCATCTCATACAGGCCACAGCCTGGCCATCCCATCATCACTGAGGCTCCTGGGTGGATGAAGGACTCGACCTGGTCTTTGTCAAGAAGTGTTGGAAACTGTCTTGAAAGGAACCTGCCCTTTGAAAGCCTGAGCAGAGACTGGGACAAGAAACAAGTGGTCTGCTTTTCTGGAGGGCTACTGGGAGCTATCCCTGGTGCTGCCCCAGAATCAACCCCTCTAACACTGACTTTGGGTTGTTTGGCCCCAATAAAAGTCCACCAGTGATTTGAGATAGATTAAGCCTCAACTGGTGGAGCTACTGGAGCTGACCAAACCCCTCATTTCAGCTCTGCAAGTGACTGTGCTGTGTTCCAAGCCCTGTATCTCTACCACCCCCTCCCTTTACCTCACATGCGCCACGTCCTTCCTTCAGCACCACCACCACCAACGCTACCACAACCACATCTTGAAGGGTTACTGTCTCCAGGCACTGGCTAATTATTTATATTAATCTCTCTCTCTCTTATCTAATTGAGAAAAAGCCCTGTATGATAGTATATATTTTACAGATGAAGAAGTAGGCTTAAGAACAGACAAACTCAAAGTTATACATCTCATAAGAGGTAAGGCTTGGCACTGTTTGCCTGACTCCAAAGCTATAACTATTTCCCTACTTCTTTCATTATATACTGCCTTAACTGCACTTTTTTCTGGACTCCCTGAAACTCCTACTCTTTCACAGGACATGACTACTTTAGGCTGAATTGTAATAACACTATTTAGATACATCTTTCTTGAAAACATAGCTAACACATATTGAATATTTTATATTTGCCAGGCACTGTTTAAGCATTTGTATGTAATCCTCACAACAATCCTATGAAACAGGATTTTATACTTTCTCCCATTTTATAGATCAGGAAATTGGAGCACTGAGAGTGTTATCAGATGCCAGGAGTTGAACATAGGCATTGGAGTCCAAAGCCCATATTATTGAGTAGCTAGCCATATTGCTTTTCTTTATCTTTAAATATCATCTTCAGTTAAATTGTTTCAGAGGAATCCTAAGTACTTCTAATTTTATTTTGTAAAATAATAAGGTCATGTTATTACTATAATATTGCTTTAGAAATTAACTTAGGAAGTAAGATAGAATGATCAATTTTCCTAATGGCCTTTTAAACGAAAAATTAATTATTAAATAAAACAGTTTAATATTATAAATTAATACAGGTGAAATGGTGAAACATCCAACATCTGGTTATTAAAAGTAAATTGAAATATTATAAGAATCAGATTTGAATACACGTTGAAAAATAAAACTGGCAAATAATATCTTTGAGGCTATTTTACATATTCTTTCTAGTAGTCTTGCTTTTATTTTAAAATTTTTATATTTTTTAATGACTTTGAAATAAATTAGGAAATGTCAGCCTTTTTAAAATCTATTCAAACCGAATGTCAAGCCAGTAGGTTTCATTCAGGGCCGTGGGAGCTCCTTCGGTTGTTTCCTCTTTCTCCCTCACTTTTGAGAATCCTCAATCACTGCCATTTCTGATCTCAGCGTTCACAGCACAGCTGAAAAGGAAGCCCTTCTCAGAGAGAGAAATGCATTCCTTCCATGATGAACCTGAGATACCCTCAGGTGTGGCAAGGAAGGAGTTTAGCACTTGAACCTAGACAGCGTTGTTTTTTGTTTTTTTCTTTTTAATCAAAGTGCACCATTTATGCTCCCTACTGCCTGTGGCACCATTTATTTAAAACAGTAAGGTAGGGACTTCCCTGGTGGCGCAGTGGTTGAGAGTCCGCCTGCCGATGCAGGGGACACAGGTTCGTGCCCCGGTCCGGGAAGATCCCACATGCCGCGGAGTGGCTGGGCCCGTGAGCCATGGCCGCTGAGCCTGCGCGTCCGGAGCCTGTGCTCCGCAACGGGAGAGGCCACAACAGTGAGAGGCCTGCGTACCACATAAAACAAACAAACAAAACAAAACAAAACAAAACCAGTAAGGTATATCAGAGAAGGTAAACAATACTAACAATAGAGGAATAACAATGTGTCCACAAATAACACGGAAAACCACGTGGCCCCCAGCACCTTCCTGAAATGGGACTTCAATATACATATTTCTTATATAGCTTTATGCATGACTTCATTTCTATGGTTTACACTTCACTGCTTGGTTGTGTCACTCTCCCAATAAACCTATACGTCATGCAGAGTGAAATACTTTCACAGTCTCTTTACTTAATGAAAAAAGGAGCAGTGTGGTTTAGAAGAGTGAGCACTGAACCAGCAGTCCAAAGATTCGAACTTGAGTCCCAGCCCTGCCACTTTCTGGATTCTGGATACTGGGTAAGTTGCATCTCCTCTCTGCAATTCCATTTTCACACCAATGGGACATCTCTGTCCACATCTCACAGTCCTTGTGGTAATGAGTTGAGCTAATTCATAAGAAAGCATTCTGAAAAATTGCTATACATAAGAGGAATTTTTTGCAATGGGAGGCTCAGAACTCTACAAAAAAATAAACAGTTTTACTTTTTTTACTCTACAAATTTACAAATCTTTACTTTTCTTGAATTTACTTACCAGTAACCTAGTTCCTGGTATTTCTTTGTAGTTTATTGCCATTTAAAACAATACATTTATCTAAAACGGATGAAGATTTTTGGCGTTTCTTTGGACATGTTATATTTTAGGAGTGATAAAGATTGAAAAATATATGCTTAGTCTTGAATCATGTCTTCATTTTTCTTCAGTGAACTATAATTTCACTTTTAAGTACCCCTGGTATTTTTTGCAAAGAAAAAAAATAGCAAAGTGAAAATGCAAAAGCAGGTTAACAGACGTTGGTAGTTTTTAATCATACTGTATTTTATCTGACTGTGGATGTCAATCTAATTAGAAAATCATTATCTAACTTGTTCTATGTTACCAATAATTCCGTCTTTTAAATAATTCAGGCATGGTGCATTTTTTGGTAAACTTTTGGATACATGCCTTTACTATGGAATTGATACTGTTTAAGTCATAGTACATCTTGGAAATGAGAGGTTTATTTTAATTAAAAATTTTGACTTTAATGCTGTTGGGACTTATCTTTTCTAATACAACTTTTTCCTATAACTTTAGAGATATACAAAAACATACAAAGCCCGTACAGAATGTTAAGAATATAAATATTTTCTAAGCATATATGATCCACGTGCTACATTAGGGTTGTAAATGAAGGTCTGTTGTGTTGCAGAAATCAGCCTTCCATATCACAGTTTTCCTCTCCGAATGAGGCAAGAGTCAGCCAGTAAATATATGTGGTCAACCTCAGATTTGCCTCACTGGGAGTTCACGTGTATTTTTAAGTGCCTTCAGTTGTTAATGTATTCCTCAAATGAGATGCATCCCCTTGAAGAATGACTTTTTGCCCTCTGGGAATAAGCCAAACAAGTATTTCATTCGCTATGATAATCAGTTCTAACTTCACCCACATGTAAACCCAAATTTAATAGGCACTGGTGATTAGGTTTGAAGTCAGAGAGTCATCACTGTCTACTGTACAAAATAATAAGAAAAAATACAAATTATAGCAAATTTGCCTTCAGGAGGCCTTGTTAGACATAATGGGACCATAACTACTTCAGGAGACTATGAATAAATGTTTTTCCTTCTCATTATAGACATTTTTGAATCACCAATTTTCAGTGATAAGAAAGATTTTCTTTAACTCATGCTAAAGATATCTTAGGTCATTTGTTTTGTCCATTTAGTGTAGAATTGTGTTGAAAGAAAAGAAAAAAAAAGGATGACTTACCATAAAATACTTATTTAAATCTTTTAAAATGCTTAAAACTATATAGAGCCATTCAAAGGGAAAGATAAATTTAATCTTATCCAAACCTTCCACTGTCAAAATTATCTAAAGCTTTTCTCCAACTTAAATTTTGCATTGAAATCAAAAAGAATTGTACAGGACATTATGGAAAATAACAAATCAACCCTTAAATCAGCAGCTCAGGTTGTGAACAGTAAATGATACAGTGGTTCCACTTTCTTGGAACTGAGTAGCAGAAGAAAATGAAGAAAGATACTACTGACAGGGCAAGGATGATGGGAGCAGGCTAGCATTATGAATGATATGTTAAGTGATTGGCTCCGATGGAATCATGGGATTGCTGCTGCCTTTTGCAGAAGCTGATTTTCATTCTTATTGTTCACCTCATAAGACTCCAACATATGGGAGGGGGAAGGGAGCAGAGCAGCTATGTGTACATGCATTCCCTATATATATACATATTTGGAAATATTCTGAACGTTTGCCCATATATACAGAGTGGTAGGAATAAATACCTAATGCCAAGAACATAGATCTTGTCAGCAAGGTTTATTAGTTTTAATATTCATGTATGCTTTCTGCATTCTTCCCTGTGAATTGAAGCGCCATATTCCTTTTTATTTGATAAGAGCAAAGATATATATATTCCTAACTCCAAAAAGTGTGAAATAATAATTCAGTACTCTGTAATAATATATTGAAGATAATAACGAAGACGTGCTATAGGCTGTTTTGATATGCTTAGAGATGCATTCTATATATTTCTTTCTTCAATCCAGTAGACACTACTTGATTCATTTGGTCTGCCTGGTGTGGTTTTGTGCGTGTGTGTGGGGGTGTGTGTGTGTGTGTGTGTGTGTGTCTATGCGCCCACGCACGCGCACATGTGTGGGTTATCAGGCTGAAGGGAAGCGGGGAAGGGGCTAAAGATGGACCAGCAATCAGAGAAAATGACTGTTACATGATGCAGTAGATCAGAAATACAGGCATAAAATTAAACACAATGCTGCTGTCAAAGGGTTCATTTACTAAGGTTTTCTTTACGTAAATGTGATTAACTCAGCTTTTATAAATGTCAATTCTTTTGTGCACCAACACTTAAATTTATAACATGACTAATGTTATAACTTTTGTTATTATGAATTTCTGGGTCCAAAACATCATCAAAATAGCCAACAATTTATTTTTTGCATTTTTAGAAATCCAAATGAGCAAATTAGCAACCTGTCTGTATAAGAATTATTTTTTCAGAAGGAAAATATAACAACAGGCATCACTAATAAAAAAAAAACAAATCAGAGCAATTCAAAGTATGATATTATAAGCTTAACATTTGCTGTTTATAGACTTGAATAGACATGTGTGGGTAGCCATGCTAATTGAGGAGAGAAAAAATTCGGCAAGTAGGTGATGATTAATTCATTTATCAAATCTTAGACAATGAGCCATCTTCTTTTAAATAAACATTTTAGAAGTTATCTGAGGAGGGGCATGAATAATTTTTATAATCAACAAATAATATGAACCTGAAAACTAATTCTTACTTGAGGATAGACAAAATTCTAGCTATAAAATTGCCTTGAGAATTTGGATAGAAGGCAAAAAGAGTGTGATTTAAGGGAGATAAGCAAAAGAGCAATCATCAGACTACTATAATTACTATGCCTTCTAAATTGATGATAGAGTTATACACTTGTTAGTATTAGGGGACCCTACAGATTTCATTTTCTAAAATATAGCCCAGCAGGCATGTTCAGTGAAAGGGGTGCCTCTGAATCCCCCTGTACCACTCAGCTCACCCCCTGAGGGGAAACGCCACGTGCATTTAAATCAAACGTTTTCCTATCAAGTTCTCAACTAATGGTTTTCCTAGGAGACCTAAGCCTGTCAGTCACCTACTTCCTATTTAGACATGTTAAAACAGAATTTGTTGTTTATTTGTATTTCATTGAAGTGAGTCTGTTTTCTCATATTGAATTTGTATCCAAACCCCAGGTTGTCAATACTGCTTAGTTAGGGCTTCTGTTAGTTTTGTTTTTCTCTGCGTGTAATCCAGAAAAAATGGTGCCGTTCATGCCAATTTCAACCCTTGTATAAGTTTATAGGCAGTGCATTAATTAATTGTTTCAAGTCACTGGTGCTAATGCCAGAAGCTGAAAAACACACCTCTTTCACTAAAGGCTGCTTTGTCAAATTCGTTAATATTCTAGAGCCACAGCCCAGCCTAAGTCCCCATATGGAAGAATCAGGAAAGGAAAAGAGATCTACATTTAATAATGAAAAGCAGGGGGAACATTTTTAACTTAATTATTTTCTATGTGATTTAAAGCATAACTGGTCTCCTTAGAGAAAAATCCAGTAACATAATATCACATATTTGACCGGGTTGTGATTTTTGTTCCTGGTAGAGAAAAAAAAATGATGTGTGTGCGTGCATGTGTGTGTGTATTCCTGTGCTTACAACATCTAAGTTAGTTTACTTGTGTTTAAGACTAAATGTAAGTATTAAGCATTCCATAAAAACAAGAACTGTTATGTTTGATATGCACTTCAAAAGCCTAAAAGGCCAAAGAAAGCCCTTCCTTAATTATTGAAGAGGTGTCTGTAAAGGAAACATGAGCAAATAGCATTCATGCTTTCATCCCCAGTAACCTTTTATTGTCCTTTTCTTCAGATGGCCAAGTCAGTATATTTAATAAAGGCAGCAGCAACCATCAAAGAAGGCAGGGCTCTAATAAATGGTCCTGATTAAAGGCCCTGACAGGGTATGAACTTTGCATAAATTTTCTTATGGTGTCAGGCTAGGATACTGATTGAAAACTCATTAACATAATCACACATTTAGAGGAAATGCTGTAATGTATCAAAAACATTTCCCTTAGTGTAATAATTTTAAGGACATTAAAATGCAAATGACAATAAGGAACTGTGTTTAGTGATCTTCTGAAAGCCTGATTATTCAGATATTTAGTATGAAGTATAGAGGTGCCTTCAGTAATGCGTCCACGTGAATTTAAAAATGTAACCTATATATGGACCCCAGACTCTTCTTTGGTCCTTCCAACTCTTTTTCCAGTCCAGAGACACATAAAATTAAACAAGAAAATTTGGCTTAGCGATTACAGAGAAATACTAAAAGATAATTTTAAACCAACACATTTAAAAAAAAAATGAATGCAAGCTACTGGGATCCTTTTCTTCCTATGTTTAAAAAAATACTGAAAAGCAGTTAGCATTTTTCTTTCCGTGCAACGGTGCTTTGAAAAATCTGCTGAAGTATTTTTAGTGTCCTTTTCCCTGCTTTTATTAAAATGTGTATAAAGCAGCAGAGACTGTCCTAGATCACAGCAGTGTTATCCGTTAATGCTAATTCTTAACAATAAAAGAAACACTACCCTCCCCCCACACAAATAGCCATAATTATGTAAAGAATGACTGCTTCAGACTGATGACTTTCAATACGCTCAAGCCTAGCATACTGGTATAAGAGGCCAGAAAGGTCAACAGTAATTCATAACTGCTATAAAATTGTGTAGCATCCCAGGGCTTCTGCAGGATGCTGACATTATCATGCGTCTTCTGCTGGTTTGTATATGTAAATTTGTGATAGGAAGGGCACTGCTTTTACCGTATCACATGCAGAGCATCAATCAGCCAGTGGAATATATCAGAGTATTTTCATTATACCTAGTTATTTACTGCATCAGAAGAAATTACCCTGGCAAGCCAAGCGGCCTTCTCTGGGTAGCATGATACGACAAACCAGGTTTCAGCTCAGGAGTCTTGTAAACATTACAGGATTAATCTCACAATCACAATCATCAATCTTCCCTAGGCCTGCCTGGGTGCAACTGTGGAGACTGGTAACCAGGCCATGTGGATTTAAATTTAACCCTGAACATCAAAAACTAGTTGTCAGATCTCAGCTGCACATGGCCAAACACCTGTGCTTTTTCCAATCTGGGTGGAAGACGATAGATGAAAGTGTACAATGAAGTAGCTTAAAGTCATATTTAATTTGTTGCTTTCCTTTTTAGTACATGCTTGGGAAATTAGCACTTTCTCTTTTTTTAAAAAAAAGGGATTTTTTTTAACATCAGCGCTAAGTGGGAAACGAGAGACCATGTTTTACCCACATAAACAAACGTTATGTATGGAAATAACGTAGACACCACAGGAGGCTCTGCAGAGTCATGAGAAGGGACCCTGGCCTGAGGTTTGGAGCCCTGCTCCAACTCCTTTGGCACTGGGCCAGAGGAGGTGACAGCCTTGGGGAATTATAGAGTTAGGCCCTAACCAAGAGAGCCTTAAATGCGTCTTGCTGACTCATAAGATGACACTGGCATTGACTGCAGAAACAATGGCCTGCTTACCCTCCTGCCAAAGCAAAAGACTGTCTCTCCTTCCCTCCCCTCCGCATCAAAGGAGGGGGAGACGAGATGGGTAAGACAGATGGGCTAAATGAACATTCTATCATTTTAAGTTTGGCAACTGCACAGAACATAGCCTATTCTATTTAGATAATGCAAAAGATTATGTGCATTCATTTTTGAAAGCC
This sequence comes from Delphinus delphis, assembly GCF_949987515.2. Taxonomy (NCBI): domain Eukaryota; kingdom Metazoa; phylum Chordata; class Mammalia; order Artiodactyla; family Delphinidae; genus Delphinus; species Delphinus delphis. The sequence continues at coordinate 20,198,793 of NC_082699.1, forward strand.
AGGTGAAAACCATGGTGATAATGATCATTTTTCCATAGTCAAGAAACAATAAATATATAATGAGCGGGACACGTATAGACTGCCTGGCAGTTTAATTTGAACTGTGACCTTTTATTATTATTTTTATCCAAAGCACTTTTTACTGAACACATAGCACAGAGTCAATTCTTTCTTTCTTCCTCTCTCACTATCTGGCTGGCTCCCATCTTTGAATAAAAGATGTAGTAACCGTAAAAACATGCCTTTCCCTTTCTTCCTATAAAAGTTGCAAATCTAGCAGTTTATATTCATCCTATATATAAAAAGTAGATATTTCTTCTATATGCTTTAATCCCTTGTTGATTTAGTCAGCACTATAGGTACTTTGCTAGAATTTTATGACTACAGTAAAAGGAAAAAAAAAAAAAGTCGTGTCATATATTGAGAATTCCATAAGAGCTATTCATACCTACACAAGTGATCATTTTCTGACTTCCTGACCGTATGAAGTTTAGCTTTAAAAAATACTGAAAAGAATTAGGAATAAAATTCTTTTTCCCAAATAAATCGGATGACCATTAAAGGGAAAATCATCTTAAAGAGACTGAAATGACGCATTTGAAGCCTCCTTGCCTCTCTATTTTCTTTCTTGTTGTGTGGTTTTGTTTTATTTTTTGATTTTGCTGCTGTTGACGGCACTGAGGTTTTTTTGTCGTTAACGTTATTGCTGACTTTTGTCGTATGCCTATCCTGAGGGGGACCGGCTTTAAAGTAGCTAATATCTTGATGCTGTGTTTATGTTTATAGAATTCTGTCTTCCACATCCTCCTTAAGGTTTTGGATTCTGTATGTGGGGTTTTAGGCGCAAGGGCATTGTGCATCTTCAGCTTTTCACACAAGGGGAAATAACATGCATGTTTCTGGCTCTTGCAGTTTTACAAGCAAGGAGAAATTCTGTTCTCTTATTCTTTAAGAGCATGATGTGTTATACGAAAATGATGATTTTGCAAAATCCTCATAACACATCTCTGATCAGCTGCAGGAAGATGGAAATAAAGCTGGTGGTGTGTGCATTGCCATGGCATAAGTTTGAGCAATTTCTTTGGGCTACTTGCTTGAATGTTTATAATATTCTGCCAGATTCTATTCTTTGCTGAAGATTTGAAACAACAAATAGCTACTAGATATCCATGGTGGAGATGCTCAGGCAGTGAAAATGTTAGTGCAACCATCAGTGGGTTGGCAGATAAAGAGCCAATCTCCTGAGACAGGAATGCAGGGCAGTGGTTACATTCCTCAGCAGGAGAAGCCATCAGGGAAAACCTTGGACTGGAGAGTCAGGAAATTTGGGCTTGATCCTCAGCTCTACTGCTTCCCAGGCGCATCACCTTAAACAAATCATTTGACTCTACTACTCTCAGTTCTAACTTTTTCTTTTTATTTATTTGCTCAACAAACATCAGCTGGGCTCCTATGCACACCACTGGGTACTAAATGGTGAGCTGAGGGGACAAAGTTAAAAATGCAGGGTCCTCATCTTCAAGCAATGACAGCAGCTAGTGTGTGTGCCAGGTACTATGTAAATGCTTTATACTGTTTATCACATTTAATCCTGGGAACATTTATCCTGAGTATGAAGTGTGATACCAAACTTTAAAGTAGTTCAATAAACTCGTGGGAGAGGCAAGACCTGAACCCAGCTCCATCTGATGCTGAATTTCCTGCTTAGGATTTTGTAGGGCATCTCAAAGAAATTTTTTTTTTTTTTTTAACATTTTACAAAATTTTAGTGAGGGTCAAATGAGAAAAAGCATGTGACAAAAAGTGTTATCAACTGTAATGTACTATGTGAATATCTGTTGGCATTACCATTAACACAAAAATAACAAGAGTTTTGCTCATATCGCTTTCAGCCTTAATAATCCCCACTCAGATCATTTGGACCATCCCAGATAAATGGCACCCACAGACGAAAGAGAAACTTCTGTCTATATTAACAGAAACAGTATCAGAGATTCCCTATCAGTGTTTCTAAGCCAGTTGTACATGGCTCCTCAGTGAATATTAAACAAATACAAACCCAAGTAAGACATTTTTCTACATATGAAAATCTCTGAAAAGCACAAGTCTACTGTTTACTTTAGACCTGGAACATCTTATTAATTCTTTAGGCATTTTAGGGTTATCCACCAATTAAGTGAGAATGATAACATTAGTATAGCACTTGCAGAACTTATAAATTTAAAATGTTTTTTTTAATTCAATCAGATTCTCTAATTTAATATTTATGCCATATAACACCGAATTTTCCTCTTACACACAATTTTTATATTTTTATCCCAAACCGGGGCTTTAAAACCAAAACATGTAACAATAAGGAACAAGATGAAAACAAATGAACAAAGAAACCCTCCATCTCTCAGCTTTGCCTTCTTTATATCATTCCTACCATTTGTATTCTGTGTACCTTTAATAGAACAATGTGATTTTATGGACAAAGTGATAGTAGTAGGAATAAAAAAAATGATTACCTCCATTGCTAATACAACACAAATTTATGCTTCAATTTGAAGGAAGATTTGCCAAAATTTGTTGTCTCATTTTTCAATTTCTCACATACAATTAGTAAATGCATTTACCCAAAACTCTTTATCTGAGGAAGAACATTAAATGAAGGATTTTTTTTTATTTCGATATTACCAACCTAACTAGTTAAATGGAATAAAGTGAAGTACATGATAGTTTTTTAGTTGTTATTTGATATCCATTGCCACAAGATAAAATTTGATTACTGCGATCTTGATTAAAGGAACTCATTAATGAGTTGAGGATGAATTGTTGGTGGGAAATTCTATTTTGACAGACCTGTTTTGAAAACTAAAGAAAAATAATATTTTTATTGAAAGAAAACAAATGTTGACCTTTGAAAATAAAATTGAGAGGAACTTAACAGATGCTAAAAGCATAAAGAAATATCCCAGATTTTTTTAATGTCATAATTAATTTTATCTCCAAAAATTATCTTTAAAAAATACATTTTTATTGGAATACGTTATTTAATTAATATCATTTAAACTTCTATTTCTTCCAAGTATTTTCAAATGACCAAAATTTTATCATACAAGGTTAATAGTTGTACATGTTATGGTTCTCAAGTAAGTTCTAAAAGAATTTTCCATCATGTGAAAAGCACGTCACTAAGGACAGAATGCATTTTGATCGATATTATAATAAATAGTATACAAATATTGAATTGAAATTTTAACTCTACTCGGCCAGTATAAACATGTGAGATTGGCCTTTATGTGTATAATGTTTAAAAATATGTGATCAATAAAGGTTTCAAAGTACACATTAGAAATTTCTTCACTGAAGAATGGGATATTTATAAACGTTTTCCTTGAATTCAGTTTTAATTTCCTTTATTTTTTCCAAGCAGCACTTGGAAAATTTGCCCAAATTTTTCTTTTTGTTGATCATAGCACCAGATATGTTTAAATACTTACCATCTCTCATTCATAATAAAGCACACAAAGTTTGGATTTGCATATAGGAAATGTAATATTAAATAACACCAAAATAATGTTATTATACCTTTTTTGCAATGCAGAGTACTCTGGAAATGAAAGACTTTGTTTTACAATGCTACTGTTCTAGATTTCAAACACAACACCAGTATAGAAATATTAGAAGTGAAGTAATGACAACCTTTTCAAAGATTGCATCGTTCTAGTTTAGTGACACATGCAGACTTACCTTCTCTAACAAACTTGCAAAGACATCATTTACAGGTTTATTAAGGACAAATTGGATTATGATTTGAGCTGATAATAATTAATGACATTTATAAATGAGTACATGGAAGCTGTTCAATTCATCTGGGAATGTGGGAGTTTCTGTCAAATTAGAGATTTTCCTGTTTAGGTAACAAAAAAAGAAGTATCGTCTTACCGGAAGGGTACTACCCATTCTCTAATAGAGTGATGGCCAAATAAAAATGGTTAAGTACAGGCTTCTAGAACTTATTTATCATCATGCACAGCCATCGATGTGTAAATTTATTAAAATGATTACAATGGTCACAAAACAAATAAAACAAGGAAATAAATTTGCAACAGCTTTGCAGTTTGTGTGGGGTTTTATTACATAGTAAAAATGGTTATATTTAATTTCACTGTGCTTCCAAAATTAAAGACACACACACACACACACATACATAATCTTTAATATAGAAAATTAGCTACTAAATATGCATGTATTCGTTTAACAGTGTGTCTTTTTAAAGAAAACTGAAATATTAAGCATGGCCCATCAGATAAAATTTATGAAAATTTACAGATTACCTAAAATGCTAGAAGTTAATTATAGTCTGCTTTCCCCGGCATGTCAGCTTGATTAAATTTGGAGTTTGGAGATGAATTGGCCCAAATTCATTAGTGTTCCCTGGGTGCAGATGTTGGTCAAGGTCAAGCAAAGCATGGTGACTATAACGTTAGAGAGGAGGGGGGGAAGGGATTCCAAAGAAGGTAGACTCTTAAAAGGTCTGGGGTTGCAGCAAGAAACTTTGATACTTTTTAACTTAATATATCTTGACAGCCTAATCATGGCTAAGCCTTTGCCATGTTATTGGTACAGATGGCAAAGCTAGACATATTTAAAGTGATCTCAGCAGCTAGTAGTAAGAGAATGCTGAATCCAAATGCAGTGCTGGGCTCTAGGAGAAAGTAAAAGAAAGGAGGATTAAAAGCTACACAGCATTTCCATCTCCTGACATCTCCAACAGCCTCAGATACAAAATATGATAAGGCCCCTGCTGAGCTAATAAGCCCAACAAATGTCTGTGTCCCTGAAGTAGATGAAGTGGGATCAAGCAGAAGGGCTGCTGTATGAAAATAAGCCAGCACCCAGGGTATAATGGCACTAGAGAAAGCTACAAGGTCAGGCTGATGACAGAGACACCAGTTAAGTAGAGACCCCTTCAGTAAGAAAGGTTTGCTTGCTGGATCCAAGACAGGACCGTTAAAACAAAATGAACTACCTATTTAAAGAAGGGAAGAAAATAAGAAAACAAAAAAACCCTGATAAGGTGTTTTTTTAATTTTATTTTTCTCACATATAGCAGCTGTGTCCTTTTGTTTATTTACAGGCTAACTATTCAAAGCAGAAACTAGAATACTGAGTTAGGACTGGGCAATTGAGACTGGACATGCACTTCATGATGCGGTTAAATGTGTCGGTTCTGCTCTACGATTTTAGTGGGTTTACAACCTAACCTGAGCATTATTTGTTTGATCCAGTACTGCATCAGAAAAACAGAATAACGATCTCTGCCTCAAGATCCACCAGTTTTCCAAGAGAAAAAGATTACTAGATGAAACACGGATTCTTCCTCAGCGTCTGCCTTTCTCTGTTTCCTTTTAGATAGAGAAGGTACTCATTCATTCTTGGTGTAAAGTAACATTTTTCAGTAAAGTAAAGCATTGACTGCAGTTGAAATTATATAATTCAGAACAGCAGATCTGACACAAGTACAATAAAAGGCAGCTAATATGCTTGGCTTCTGATGGTATACCTATCTAGGATGACAAGCCTCCCAGTTTTTCCAGAATGATCCCAGTTTTAGAACTGAAAATTCGGTGTCCCACAAGACCTCTTAGTACTCACTATACTAGCATGGCTGAAGCAGTATTTCTGAGGCAAAACTACAGCCGACTGTATGGTGAGTCTGTCTGGGTCTAGGAGCAAACCGTGTAGAAAGAGGGAGTGATTAGTCATCAGACAGACAAGCCAGATGATTCAGGGCAAGAAACGCTCATAGGAGGCGATATCATCCAGATTGGTTGTCACTTTGATCCAATTAGCTTTATCATTCCCAACTTTTCCCATTGCAGCTTGAAGCCACTACTGCTTATTTAAACACACACACACACACACACACACACACACACACACACACAAAGTGTAGAACAACAAAAATGATATCTATAATTTTTTTTACTGTTTTCCCTGTTGGTTCAAGTGATCCACATTGACCTTAAAACCAACCCTGGCAAGTTCACAGAGCAGCTAATTCATTCTGCATCCCACTGTCCAGGCCAACAGAAACATTCACAGATTAGAGGAAAATGACAATGCTTTTCTTCAGGCTTATGGAAATGAAAACTAGCATATTGAAACAATACTTTAGAATCTCCAACTTATGGTTACCAAAGGGGGAAGTTGGGGGAGAATGAACTGGGAGATTGGGACTGACATATATATACTACTATGTATAAAATAGATAACTAATGAGAATCTACTGTATAGCACAGGGAACTCAATGCTCTGTGGTGACCTAAATGGGAAGGAAATCTAGAAAAGAGTGGATATATGTACAGGTATGACTGATTCACTCTGCTGTATAGCAAGAAATTAACACAGCATTGTAAAGCAACTATACTCCAATAAAAATTGATTAAAAAAAAAAGAATCTCTCTTTTCATGTTTAGGAATAGTTTTACATAATCTTCAGGGGTTTTTTACTAGCTTAATAATTAGACTATGCTTGAAATTTCAAGAGTATGTAAAATTGCTATATTAATTCTTAACCGATCATGTCAATTTCATAATATCTGTGAAGCCTTTTTAAAAATGTGAAAAACTTTTAAACACCATGGTATGGGGTTCATTAAACATGTAAGAAAGCTTTGAAATTCTGACAGCATTACCATGAAAGATCAGATTGGGTACACCCCTAGTATTTTTTAAAATCCATCTTTTGGGTATAGTTCTGAAATAGTATGCTATTGGTCTTAGAAATATAAATTTTATGATTTTGAGATAATTATGATGAAGGTGATGATAGGTGATAAATTACCAATAGTTGCTTTGAACAATTGTGAAGAGTTTTCTCAAGCTATAATTAATATCTCTTTAAAAATATCTTCCCTAGAAGAAAAAAATCCAAAGGAGATAACGATCGCATTTACCTTTTTTCAGTTTAGCTTATTATTTTAAAAAGTTAAACATCAATGAAACTGATTGCCAATCATATAAGAAATATGTTCAAATAAATATTAATCTTCAAAAGTGACAGCTGCCATTTAAAAGAAAAGAGTCTCCGATTCCAATTGTTTTTGTTGACTTATTTCCGGATTGCTGAGGAAGGGCTTCTTGTGTTAGTCTAATATTGAAGGAATGATCTGTCAGTTTTCTTCCAGCTATACAGTTCCATAATTCTGAGAACATCCATCCAGGTTATACATGAAAATAAGATCTGCCCATAAGAGGGGCTATAGAACCCTTAACCTACCTCTTGACATTTTATGTCTTCCCCCTAACTCGTTCTGTACAAAATGGTTTTTGTTTTAGGAAAACAAAAGGAGTAGTAAATATAACCTGGGATAAAGAAAGATTAGTGCTGACATTGCCACCAGTAGTACTAAGAAAGATAAAGAAAGACTTTAATAATTCAAGTGTTTAATAAGTAGAAAGCACCATGCAGATAGTACTATTAGCTTAGTTCAAAGAGATGCTATGAGTAAAAGTGATAAGCAAAAGCAATAACATTAAGATTTTTTTGGTACACAGGTCAGGAACAATACATAGTATATAGAGTGTCTTGAAAGTACACAGACTTTTCTGATATAATTTCTAGCTATTCATGTTATAGCTAGTATTGAATGTCTTCTTATTTACAGAAACATTTTGCTGATAACAATTATAAGTACTATGAGTTCCGGTTTTATAAATAAATACGAAACATTAAGTTTATTTCATTTCAAGACAATATGGACAAGTGTATATTTCATTATTAGTTTTATCAAGTTTATTAAGTTGAACTCTATAGTCTTAAAAACTGCCTTAGGTTTCTCTTCTCGTATATTTTTCCATTACAATAAATATGGAAAATATATAATTAAGTTTACATTGAAAAAAAGAACAAGAAATCTGGAAACTATACTTATAACAGGTGTTCAGGACAAACTCTGAAATCAAGAAGAACAGGGTCAAATCCTACCTCTGGAACTTACTGTTTGAACAAGTTTAAATTCACTAATCCCAGATTTCCCATCAAGAAAATGAAGCTGGGGCTTCCCTGGTGGCGCAGTGGTTGAGAGTCTGCCTGCCGATGCAGGGGATACGGGTTCGTGCCCAGGTCCGGGAAGATCCCACATGCCGCAGAGCGGCTGGGCCCGTGAGCCATGGCCGCTGAGCGTGCGTGTCCGGAGACTGTGCTCCGCAACGGGAGAGGCCACAACAGTGAGAGGCCCGTGTACCGCAAAAAAAAAAAAAAAAGAAAGAAAAGAAAATGAAGCTAATAAGAGTACTTATTTTAAAAGGCGTGTGGAATTATAAAATATATATTTGATGTTAGACAACAAGCTCCTTTAAGGCAGAGACTGTTCAGCTTGTAACTTCTTGAATTGAGGTGACACTAGAAGCAAAAGCTAAGTAACCAACATGAGCTCCTTGAAAAAAAATTCTTTCCTCTCAAAATGAAGCTTTTGTAAATATTGGATTAATCATTTCTCCAATTCCTCAAACTTGTTGGCTTTCCCAACATCCTTCTCAAAGGTAGCGATAGTTTCCCCTGGGTAGAGTCTGCTTTTTCATTCATTCCTATTTATCCCTAATCCTCCTTTGCTTTCTCTCTTCTTCTCCTCTTCCTCTACCACCACCAATCATCACCGGCATCATAACAATAAAGCGCACTAATGGGCTCATTGAATCATAAAGTTCAGGGATATCTTTGTTCAGGAATAGCTGGATCAAAGAAGGCAGAGAGCATCATCAAACAGGCTCTTTCTCCCTCTCTTGACTCTGTGCTGTCTTGATTTCTTAGGAAGTCCTCTGGTGAAATGGTCCAGAGGGGCTCATTGCATGCTATCGGCCAAATTTTCCCTTTCTGCCTGCCTCCTGGCTGATTAACTCCATCTATTTTTCTCGCTAATTCACTTTCATATTGATAACATTCACTTTCTTGCCAATATTTCTGAATTCATGCATAGGGTGTGACTAGAAAATGACTTTTTAATGTTGTGTTTAGCAAAATTACAATTTTCAACTGAAGATCAGCTTTCGAGACTCGAGGCAAACCCCAATGATGACATTTTTAAAAGCTTCTGGATTTCCTTTGGGGATTTTTAGCTTGAACAACAAGAAATGTAATCTTACCTTTGATCATCAAACTCATAACCCTGTGACTCAGGTGACTCACTCACCTTCCTAGGAATTCACTCCACATTCTTTTGGCTGTTCCTAGAAATCATTGATTCTCCAAAATCTATCTTTAATGGTGCTTGGTAAAAGGTATTATCAAAGGAGAAAATTTAAAACAAAGATAGATTTCTAAATTTAGGGAGAATATGAAGATAAGTATAAAGCTTTTCAAGAGAACTATTCTCCAAGGGGCAACATGGAGTTAGAGATATAACTTTTGGTATGTTAGGTTAAAAAATCAGTCATAATTTTTTACATATTCATATTTTAAATATAAGTGTATCATAAATATGCATGGGCATGCTTATGTATAGGTACACATGTACATGGAGGAAAACCTCTGTAAAAGTTAGGAAATATAAACTTCATTGTCACAGATTTTCATTTTATCAATCTGTCAACTAAAAATAGAGAGATGCCTTTAGGTAAAGATACCTATTTCCCCTATGTTTTTTAAGTATGGTCAGGCATAAGACCCGATAGTTTACCTGTCACATTCATATTGTGATCCAGGAAAGGCTTGTCTTTTCCTGGTCAGGTAACTTCAGCCTTCAGGGAATTCACTCATCATTTCATCATTAGTTGTACCTAAACTCCAGGAATATCCAGTGAACTTGGGCACCCTAACTGAAGGAAGTGTGATTATGGGAGTATTTCTGGATATATCATAACCAAGATTTCTTGCAGCCTTACTATAGATTTCCACATTCATCCTATTCTGACTTTTCACCTTAACCCAAATTCTGCAGCAGCAAAAACAACATGCTTTTTTAACGACACACGATAGTTAAAATAAACACTGGCCACAGACTAAGAATTCAGCTTTTTAACCTTAGCAAACATAATCATACTCTTCACAGGCACAAAATAACCCTTCACTTTAAAAAAAAAATTAATGGACACCAAATATTCCAAATTGTCATAATATGAAAACATAAAGAACACGATCAATTCCACAAGGCTCCCAACATAAAATGCAGCATACTTGCAAAGTAGCCTCATTAAACATTTCAAAGTTTTCTCTTTCACCTTGCATGTTTATCAATGTAACACATGAGCAGAGTTTAAAAATCATGTAGCAATAAAAGGCTTATAATAGAAAGCAGTAGTACCCCATTCCTGTGCTTTCCACTCCTACTATAACTGTTTACTTCCATTTTCTTTGTTTTAGCTGCTTCTTTTAGGAATTAGCTATGAATTTTTAAATAATATGCTACTACTATTGCATCTTGGTTTACTCAGTTTACTCATTATCCTCTAAAATCCTGTCCTCCCAATATACCTATTTTTAGTTAAATAAATAGCAAGAGTTTTCATTAATATAATTATATCAATTTTATTCACTTCAGAGCCAAGTAGTATACTATGAATAAGTCTCCTTTCTAGGGCAACAATTTCCTTTTCCTGGAATAAATAAATGCTTTGCTATTTGCAACCTCTGGCACACATTGCTTCATTTTGGAGCTGTGGAAAAGTCTTGGCACTTGAGATTAGTAAAGTAGCGTTCAATGTTAGCTGTGTTATTGCTTGTGACCTTTGGTAGGTTATTTAGATTTCTGAGCCTTGGTATTAATTTCTGGGTGCAGACGTGAAAATTAATAACTTCCTTGAAGAATATCTATGAGGAATAAAAAGAGTTACATATGTGTACACATCTACCTGTAGCTCCCTCCACTAAGTGTAGCATCTTCTACTTTGATCCTCACAGTAAAACCATGAGGGAGGTGAGACTGGAATTATTACCACAGGTTAGAAAAGAACTGCTACTCAAGAACACTAAAGGACACATCCAAAAATGCTTAGCAGAAAAATACTCAAATTCAAGCTTTCTAATTCCAAGTCAAGAGCTCTTCACCCCAAAGCTCTGTCCAGCCAAATAATCAATATTAAACCTCTGAAACAAAATTATGCAAAATATCCTTTTTCTTAGTTATTTTGGGTTATTGGTACAGTGAATCTAATTTGTTTTTTCTCTATTTTCTCAAGACCAGTAAAAAAGACTCTAACAGAGACAAAGTAAAAAAGTATAAAAGATTGGCATAGAAAGTTGCATATTATTTTATAAAGACTCCAGGGTGGTAAAGGCTGGCTGTTAGTGTTCTACCATCTTCTATGTATTTAAAAGTCCCTTGTGGCTCTGAATCTGAAAATGGAACTGTGCTCTTGCTCCCGCTTTGGTATTTCACAGCTTGTAAATTGTCATAAAACTAAAACATTCTCAGGCTAGATATCTTGAGTTCAAAAATAATTATAACAGATACTGGGAATATTAAAAGAACCAGTTATTTATAAGTTGGATGGTAGCGTTATTTGGCTACAGTCCTTTTTTTTTTTTTCTTTCCTCTTATCTTTACCAGTTGGAATATCAGAAAAACATGGAGTGCTTTTACAACCTTCTAGAACTTCATTATGCCATCCTGAAAATCTGGTATGCACCAACCCCTTTTTGAGAATTCACTAATCTGTATAAACCTTAATAACTTATTCTTGGCCTTAATAACTTTTATTTGGCTTGCTTCCCTCAAAAAATATTTTCATGGCCTCCTTAACCAGTTATTTTCATGTTACATATGTGTAAAAGTGAAGTTAAGTGAAATTAAGGAACTAATAAACAGAATACCTGGGGTTCAAATACGGCACTTTGAATTCTAGGTCTGATCATATTTAGGCTCTACCACAATCATTTTGTCACTGATATTTCAAAGAGCGAAATAAAAATAAGTAAAATGGTATCATACAACTAAATACATAGACCAGGAAGAATTCATCACCACATTTAAAACTGTAATTTTTGAATGCTAGTATATTCTAGATGTTGATGCCCTTATAGACTATGGACAAATGAAAGAGCATCAACCTCTGATTCTTGAAGATCCTTGCCAATATGCCAACCAAACTGAACACCTCCAATGATGAGACTTCACTGTTTTCTAAGAAAACATATTTTGCCTTTGCACAACTTGGACTGTAAGAAAATTCTTTCTTTACATTGTGCTGAAATACGCCTTCCTGTAACATCCACTCTTGGATGTTGTTTCAGTTCTCCCTCAGAAACAACACGGAATGAGTCTAGGTTTCTTCCCACATGACAGCACCTTAAATATTTGAAAACAACTCTCATGTTTCCCCTAAGGTTTTCTCTTATCCAGTCTAAATGCCCCCAGTCTCTTCAACTGTTCCTCTTATGGTACACTTTCCTCACTATTCTTTTCCTTTGCCCTGGATTCTTTCCCTGTTCGGCATTATCTATTTTAAAGTGTGGCACACTTTAAAATAGATAATACTAAAGTAAAAGCTTGCCATTGTTCCTCAGAGCATAGCTATCATCTCCCTTGTTCTACTCACTATACCCTCATTAATACATCTTAAGATCACATAAGTATTTAGGAAGAGCAAGCACAATACAGCGTTGACCCAACACCCTAACCTCCATGTTACCATCCATCCTTACATTCTGGCCGCTGAGTTCCTGACCTCCTCAACTCCAGTGATAATTTTCTCCCTCCGTCTCAGTCATTCACTGCCATGGGCATCTAGGCATTATCATCACTGGAAATGCCATCTAGGCCTTATCATCACTGGAAATTGTCTCTCTGTTGAAACCTCAGTATTAAACATTTCACTGTGTCGCTACACACAATCATACATTAACTTGCTCTGAAGACCCTAGTGTTTTATTTTTTTTGAACTCCAACTTGTTTAGCCTACCTCTATTTCACCATCTAGAAGTCCACGCTTATCTTTAATCTCACTGTCCAGTAGAGATTGCATGCTCTGTCATTTAATCATTGCCTCAAAATATCTTCAATTCCTTTTCCCCCCTCTTTGTAATGTTCCCCTGGCAGATCCCAACACTAGATGAACCATACCCTCTCCTTGAGTGCTGGCAGCAGAGTAGCTGAAGTTCTTTGGAGTAAACCACCCAAGCTGACTAGTTTGCTGTAGATTCATTATCAAAACCTCAACTGGATGCTCAGTTTTTCCACATAATCATATTGGGTTTCTCTATATGGCTAGTTTTTAAACTCCCCACAGTGACTCTTTCATACCTTATCTTTTTTTTTCTCAAACCTCAAAACATAAATTCTTCCACCCCTCAGACTTAACTATTGACATCATCTCATATTTCTTTGAGAAAATAGAAGCAGCTTAAAGTCCTTCACTCTCCTAAATCAAAGCTACAAACCAATGTTCATCTATACTCCTTGTATCTTGTTGATTATCCCTTTAGACTTATTCATCATTTTGATTGTGCAGTTATTATAACTTCCTCCATTTCTACTGGATTCACATCCGCATGCTATCCTGCTTTAGGATTTTTCCCTTAAGAATCAACACTCGTTTAACACCACATCTCTTTCCAGCCAACACTCAAGTCTATCATTGCTCTCTTTGCGGAAACTTCTGGAAGTATTGGACTAAATATAATGTCTCCATTTCTTTTCCTCACATTTTCTTTTCTATCTCTTCTTACCTACTATATCTATCTAACTTATTTGCCTTGTCTATTATCTTGCCTTACCTATATCTTAACTATTTTTACTTCCTATATCTAATTTATTTGCCCCCGGCTTCAATGAAACGACATTTATCAAGATTTTCCATCACTTTCAAATTGTCAGATCCAATAGCTTTTTGGTTCTCATCTTATTCAATCTGACTACACTGATTTTCCCCTCATTTAAAAAATACTTTTGGGCTTCCCTGGTGGCGCAGTGGTTAAGAATCTGCCTGTCAATGCAGGGGACACGGGTTCGAGCCCGGGTCCGGGAAGATCCCACATGCCGTGGAGCAGCTAAGCCCGTGCGCCACAACTACTGAGCCTGTGCTCTAGAGCCCGTGAGCCACAACTGCTGAAGCCTGGGTGCCTAGAGCCTGTGCTCTGCAACAGGAGAAGCCACCTCAATGAGAAGCCCGCACACCACAACTAGAGAAAGCTTGCACACAGCAACAAAGACCCAACGCAGCCAAAAAAAAATTAAAAATAATAATAAAAAAAATATTTTCTTCTCTTGGCTTCCATGAACCCCAAAACTCCTGGTATTCACCACCCTAGTAAGCAATTCTTTGGTCTCCTTCACTAGCTCTTTCTCTCCCCAACCTTAAATTCTAAGTTCCTACCTTTTCAGCCCTGGACTTTCCCTTATCCTTTGCCAATACTTTTTAATTCTTAATAAACTTCACTACTAGAAGTTCTGTTTTATATCAAACTCAACTTCCTCATGTTAATGTAAACTGTAAGTCCAATTTTACTTGATTTTTTCCCCCTCTGTCATACTATGGTAAGCATGCTGCAGAGTGGGCTTAAATTCAACGGTAGCTTAAGCTTACAGCCCCAGAACAATTCCAAATAAATAAATATTTATAGGCTTAGCAACTATTATTGTTTTTTTAAAATTTTTAATATTTATATGCCTAGACTAGACAATCCAGTTTATTAAACTTTCTTCATTAACATGACTTTATTTTAAATTTGAATCCTGCCTTTATCACCATCCTTCCATTAGCAAACCCTGTGTATCATAAGGTAGACCTGGGAATGAATTGTTAGAAATTTTAAAAATTAAAATATCAAATTTTGAACTACCAATTAAAAAATTCACAAATGTTAAAACTCTTTCTAAACCCTAGAACCACAACAGTGAAGTAGCAACCCTCTCGCTTTTCTAGACAAACGGCAATTATAAACTAAAAGCACTGACCCTATACAGTTTTCTTTAACCCATAACGACTTGAATAGCTCCAACAGAGTTGTGGAAACAAATGAGCTTTGCTCTATCCTTCATTCACCACAGTTTTAGTTTAATACTTCTTTGACAGCACCTAGATATCACTCTGATAGACATTATGGAAATACTCAGACATATTTGTCAGGTGTCATGGAAATAGTCAAGAAATTACCAATAACTTTAGAGTCGACAGCAGAAGAAGGAAAAGCACTGTGGTTTTATAATAATAATGTTTTTAAAAGATCACATTACCTGTATAAAAAAATGGAATTGTGTCTACCAACGCACTCCAGAACTTAAGGGTTTATTGCACAAGGTATCACAAAAAGTACACAAATATTAAGGTTTAAACAGGGAATTGGTCACTTACATTTTACATATTTTTATATAATGCACCTTGAATCATGCAACAATATTTTGTAACATTATTTGATTAAGGTAATACAGCAGAAAATAGGACAATTTATTTTGAATAACAATTTGGTGAAACCAGGAGTTCTCATTTTGGATCTATTGCTCCTGACAGGTAACTGAAGTAAGAAGTATTTTCATATTGAGTTTTTGGATGATTTTGTGTTCATTTACCATCATTAGAAAGTCTATAGTGAGAAAAAACTTGCAGACATTATGCAATTTTCCCCATAGCTGTGCTAATGCCTAACCAAGAAAATGATGTATTGACTAATATAACTTTATATTTAATATCTAATAAGATATCTTTTTGAGATTTTTTGGCACCTGATTGATAAATGTATACCTATGTATGTGTGTATGCATGTATGTATATATATATATATAAGTATAAATCAGTAGTTTCATGAAACAGAAACAGTTGAATGCATTTTACAAATAAAATGTAGGCTGTAGATTTGTTCTAGAGCTTATGATAACAAAACACTGTGTAGAATTTATTTAAAATTAAGTTTGAATTTCCCTGTGTAGTACCTATTCTTGATATAGGATTGAAAAATACAAAATGGATCTTTTAACTGCAATGCCTCAGACTTAGCTTACTGACAGAAAATATCTAGTAAAGCATACCTGATGAGATTCTTTGTAAGCAGCTGATCATTTGGTTGACATGATAAGTTTGCTGGGTTTTAATAGCATTTATCAATTAACAGATGCCTGAGAGCTCATACCTGGGCTACTCACTCAGCAATAAAATAAAACCCCACAGATGACCATAGCATCACTGTGAAGCTGTGTCAGTTACTGGAGTTAAGGTGGTGAGGATGCAATAAATATAACCATTGTTTATTGAGTAACTAGTATGTGCCAGCCATTTGGCTAACCACACCACATACATTAGTACCTCTACTTCATCCCAATTAAGGGATCAACAATCTTGCAATTTAGATACTATCCCCACACTTTACAGGTAACAATCTTGCAATTTAGATACTATCCCCACACTTTACAGGTAAGATCATTGAGCCTCTTGAGGGTTTTGGTAATTTGGCTAAGTGGGCATGACAGTAAGTTTCCGCGGCAGCATGCCAACATGGGCCTGTCAGATAGTACAGCCGGTATGCTTAAATACTATGATTTGCAGTCTTCCATTAAACAAAGGTCAAGGACTCACTCTCCATGTCATCTTTGAAGATGATACCCATGTGTTATAGACCTTTATATCTCTAGGGTCAAACACAGCCACTGGTCTATAAGAGGTGCTTGTGAAGGAGTGGTAAAGTGAATACGCCAACTGCATAAACAGCTAAAAATAAAATTTTGTTTTCCCTTCTGGCTCAGAAGTATATGGGTGTGTATCAAAGTGGATGAAAATGAACTTCACTGTTCTTTTTCCTGTATTCCCACCATAGGTCAGGAAGTGTGTGCTTACAATCTTTACACATCAGGGTCTGTTACCGTGATTATTGAGATCTGAGCATCACTAATCCAGATGAGTTTCAGCCCGTTCACTCCCTATATGTAATAAACCTTTACAATGTGTGTAAGCAGTTATCTTAACCTTGAGCACTTTGGGATGCCAATTTAGTAAATTGGAATAGGAATGATATCTGAACTTTAAAAATTGACATAAGACACTTAATTTGTAAGTTTAGAGCCCAAATCTGTATGACTCTCAATTAATGTATAAATGGCAATTAAGAGTTAAAAGCCTAAAAGAACAAAGTTTAGATGCAGAAATTCGCTGCTTTAGACTCAGTTAAGAAATCCTCCTTCAGTTTTGCAAGAAAGAACTTAAAACTTTATTAGAAGGCTTGAGTCAACACTGAATATTATTTACATAACCAACACATATGTGCATTGATGTAATGATGAATAAAAATTAGCAAAAGCCCATAGTTCAAATATAAAGAGAAAAAGGTGACAGCAAGGCAATTTCTTGTATATAATATTAATTTAGTTCACTACACATGCAATACTGTTATCTTGATGTGGAACTTCATGTTCCATCAGAAAGTGACTGGGGTGCATTGTTTTTGATAATGATACAATGTTTATTGAAGGACTTCTTTATGCCACGATATTACCACATTATCTCTAATCCTCAAAAACTCAGAAAATAAATATCATTCATCTTATCTTACAGAAGATGAAACTTCAACTCAGTGAAATGTTTATTTACAGTCAAAATCAGGACTTGCACTCAGGCCTACAAAAGCCTATAATATTTTGTATTATCTACAAAACCCATAATGTTTTTTCCTTTCTATAAGAAGTCTTAACCTGAGGTAGAAATCTCTTTGGGCAAAACTAGTAGATTCATACATGGCTTCGGGGGTAAACCTCCTAAAGTTACATGAGAAATAATATGTATGTATATGTACTTTCTTTCTTGAGTGTTCATAATAATTTTAACTAGATCTCAAAGAGTTCTGGGACCCAAACTATTACAATAACCATTGCTTTCCCTCTGCTATATTCCCTGCTTGCAGAAAAGGTAAGCTGCTCTCTCTACCATGCAAACATTGGAACAGAATTTCAGAGTCATTCTCTATACCAGGCTGTAGTTTTAGCTGGGATTCAGGAAGTAGTACTAAAGGAGGTGAAAGCTACACCATTAAAAGTGAGAGGATGGGATTTGCATTTAAGGTGAGAGCAGAAGAAGGAGTCCAGAGACAGAACAGGGAGTGAGAGGGATACACAGGCAAAGATTCAAAATCCTTGCAGCAGCAGGTGCAGGGAATCAGAAAAAAACAAACTTTGGAATAGAAGCAAAAACATGCAGTAGCCCAGTGTTGTGAAAGGTAAAAATCAAAGAACATAATGAAAAAAAAAGAGTGCTGGAGAATTAAGAGTAGTGTTGGGAATTTCCAGAAAGATTAGCAAAACCTTAAAAGAAATATTGACACTGCAGAACACACAATTTCACAAGCTTCAAGAAGGTGTTAATGGATCTGGTATTTTCTGATTAGTATGTGCAAGGGGGGAAAGGATGGGATATCAAAGTTAAACTGATACTTCTATAGCTTGTGTACCTTTGACAATAAGGTATCTTTTTGTATTAAATTCATTGACCTAAGTAACTAGAGTTAGTAGAAGTATTAAGGCAATAGGTATCAATAAACTCTCATTAAAATAATTATTTATAATTGACAAAACCCTCTAAAATATTACCTCATTGGATTCTCATAGCAAACCCTGAATGTCAGCCTTCCTCTCACTCTCCTCCCACCCCAATAAATATCATCTTCCAAATCCTGTGTTCCACAAAGAAGGATACTTCCCCTCAATGGTAGTAAATGTTCTGCACCAGTTTTCAGATCAATCCTAATTTGAGGTAGACATTTCTTTTATTGTTTCGGCTTCTTTACCCACTGACCTTACCATTAAGTCAACAACAACAAAAAAATGCCCTAGAGCAACATTCAGGGCTTCTAGAGTAATATTCAGGGCTTCTAGAGTATTCTCTAAGGTATTCATCTTAAGGTGCATCACTGGGATAAGAGGGTCTTGTGCTCAAGTCCACCACAAATGCACTAGTTTCATATAACCCGATAGTCTTCTGCACCCATCTTTAGTACAGAAGAATTTACTGCAACTGTCTGTCTAGGCCCTGAATGACATGGTTTTATTCTTGTGAACCTCCATTTCAGCTCTGGGAGCCCTGCCACTACACTAGACCAGTGTCTGGAATCTTCCTTCCTTGTTTGTGACCTTCTCTGCTGCTAATTGCTTACCTGTCTGGCCTTCTTGTTTTGTTTCTACTGGAGCTTCCTTCTAAAGCACTCTGTTACTGACTGATAGACCAAGTCCAGTAACTGTGTTAGCTTTAGGGTATCGCCTTTTGCCTACCAGCCTGGACACTCCAATAGGCTTAAGCATCTGGATCAGTTTCTTCAATACTCAGGCTGTCCTGGAGCTAACAATTTGAAAAGGAAGATGGGAGGTGAATCAGGATGGTGGTGCTGAAGTGGAGTAGAGCAGAGATAAAAATAAGGGGAGGCTTAAAATGGATATTTGGAAACATGTGTTGCTAGATACAGCTTATTGCAGGTGTTGGCACAATTCACTTGCTTGTCAAACCCTCTTTTTACAGATCATAATGAGAAACATTGGTCTAAGTTAATACAAACTGTGAATGTTGAGCAAGTCATTATTTTTGTTTACATGCTATTTTTGGACAAACAGCTTATTCATTAAATATTCAAAAGTAACAAAAAGTTATACTTTTTATTTCTTTTATTTTATTTATTTATTTATTTTTTGCGGTACGCGGGCCTCTCACTGTTGTGGCCTCTCCCGTTGCGGAGCACAGGCTCCGGACGCGCAGGCTCAGCGGCCATGGCTCAGGAGACCAGCCGCTCCGCGGCATGTGGGATCTTCCCGGACCGGGGCACGAACCTGTGTCCCCTGCATAGGCAGGCAGACTCTCAACCACTGCGCCACCAGGGAAGCCCCAAAGTTATACTTTTTAAATAGAAAAAACATTGGCACAGTTTTCCCTTTCAGCCTAGTGGGTCTTCCCATGACTGTTTTCTCCTTTCTCCATTTCTTTGTCTTTATGCCAGAGCCCAGAGGGCAGCCAGCCACCTCCAGGTCAAATGGAGAAAATGGGAAAGAGCTGCTCTTTCCTGACAACATCTACTGTCTAAAACACAGAAATTTGTAACCCCACTAGTTAAGAATTTAAAGAATAGTTAATAAAGATTATAAACTAGTGCTTTGACTAAGATTGTAACTGAAAGTGAGTTATTGTCTGCCTAATTCAGTTAAATTGAGTCATTTTTTAATACTTGGACCAAATTATTGCACATACTATTCAACTATTAACACGACTAAGAACTCAAGTGTTCTATAAATTCATCTCTAACATTGTTCACTGATCTAATAGCTTTTTCCAATCTGAACTGAGAAGTTTCTATTCAGTGGTTTTGGTTTGCTAAACCCAGAGGGCTAAAGTTATGTCAGGGCTTACTGTTTGTTTTGTTGTTTTCCCACTTTTAAGTTAGAAAGAAAAGCATGGATTTTTCCTATCAGTCCTCAAGAACACTAGTCTAAGTAACCAAACTTATATTTTGGGAAGCAATTTTTTTAGTTGTACTTACAATTGAATTTATTTCCATTTATTTTCCTTACCTGAGGTAAAATAAAATTATTATTCCCATGTGGAATATATCAAGTTTTTAACAATTCCCATGAAAATGAACTTTCTAGGATTATCTTTTTATCAATAGTTAAATTATGTTATGTTTTTAATTGGACTCTTAAGTCACAGCCTCTAGCTTCCCAGAATTGTAATGGTGTTGAATTAATTTAAAGAGACTCAGAGGAACCAGATATGGAAGGCTGTCACCATGATAATTTAGTTTTATGATTAGATCATGGAAAACGCTGTAGAATTCTGAAGAGATTTTTAACCCTTCTATCTTGAAAAAAACTTTCATTCAGTTTGTCTGTCTCAAAAGATTTGCATCTATGGAGAGATTTCTAATCCTGTAGAAAATTCAATAAAATAAATGTCACAATAAAAATAACGGAGACAACCACATTAAACACACACAGTATTTATGATCTACAAATTAAAGTAACCAAACACACACACACACTCAAACTCGCATGCAGGCACATGCATACAATAAGCTACAGTATGAGTATCAATTGTGATACAATGGTATTTGAGAACTTTCTGTATGTTTTGCATAATAAGTAACATGGATACTTTAGAGGGGGTAAAGTACTTTATTTGAATATTTTAACTGCTTTAGATACTTTAAAATTGCATTTATAGTAAATAATTCTGGTGTTTTGATATTGAGTTTTTAATATTCTTTTTTCCAAGAATTCTCTCTGAGAACAAAGAAACTAAAATTTGGGAGAGGCTGACTGCTGAGAAGGCAAAGACTGAATTGACATTGAAGAAATTCTTTTCAGGTTTCAAACAAGAGCAAGTGTATTGGACCTATCAAAGTACTACACAGTGGCACACATAAATAGAAATGACTTTATTTAAAAATATTTGTGGAAAATTAGATAAAGGGTATATGGGATCTCTCTGCATTCTCTCTCAAAACTGCATGTGAATGTACAGTTTTCTCAAAAAAAAAGTTTTAAAAAATGTGTTATCCAATGGTAATATCTTTTTTACCATCTGTAGGTTCCTCAATGCTTCAACATACACTGCAATATTTAAATTGTATGTACTTGACAATGAAAGAGATCCTGCTCTAGTGTTTATGTTGGCATTTTTAGGGTAATTGACTCAAAGTCAACTCTGTGTTAATTTTTGGTTATAGTAGGCTGGTGGGGAGTTCTGTATGGAGATAAAGCGTTGTTTTACTATGTTTGTTAAATTAATTCATGATGTTAGATTTTTTTGTGTAAACTATAGGAGAATGGAGGGGAAAAAGCCCTTCTTTGAATACATCAGTCACAAGAGCTGGATAACGGAGAATGCAGCTCTTTTATTTGATGGGATGAGAAAGCTAATAATGTATGACAGTAAAAAGGCAGAGGCTTTTAACGCTTTTTTTAACCTTACAAAAAAGGTCAACTCTGATCTGGAAATGAGAACAGCCAACACATGGGAGAGAAGGGCAAAAAGCCAAGTGGAAAGTAAGAAGGAGCTGGGGATGAATGCACTCAGATGGTGTATTCCAGTCCCTGGCACCCCAAGATTCTCAAGGCCTGGGCTCATCATCTCTGGATTAATTTAGTTGTTTTTCACAGCATGAGAGGAGGACCAAGTAAAAGACTGGCAAAGTTACCAAGACCAGAAAAGAGACAATGCTTTATCTTGATTTAAACAGAGAGGAAAGGAAAAATTCTGCAACCAGCATGCTAGCTTCATTTCTGGTGAAGACAGTGCCAGTTTAATGTTTCTGCTTCCAACTCAATGGTTAATGTGCTTAATCTATAAAAGTATTGACAATGGTTATTGAAGGCCTACTCTGTAGCCAGTACTGATGTGGGGTAAAGCCCTCATTTTGTAGATGTGAATTCTAAGAGGAAAAGAAACTTGCTTGAGATAAACCAGTCAATAAGAGCTGAACAGGATTTGAATCCAGAACTGCTGACTTTGACACTCTTGCCCTTTCCACCAGAGAAACCAGGCCTGAAGACTTTTGTTTTGTTACGGTGTTTAATTAAAACAATGCTGATTTTGCTGAAAATGAAAAAGCAAGTTTACTTTTTAAATTCCAAAGCTAATAGCTTGCCTTAAATCATCCTGTCATATGATAAGAGGCCCCAAGAAGACAGCTCAATGAATCACTACGTTACATTGACAACAATGTGATAGAGGTTGTGCTGTGTTGTAGTTCACCATAAGGATAGGATTCCTGCCCCTGCCATTTACTAACTGGTGATCAAGGGCAAATTACACAGCCTCTCTGAACTTCAGCTTCATTATATGATAGATGGGGATAATATTTGTTCTTACATCAAGATTAAGATAAAATGAGATAATATAAGTAAATTACTTAGCACAGTGTCTGACAGGTCATGCATTCAATACATGCTAGCTATTTTCTATGTGATTATAAATAAAATAAGTTAATATTATAATATTGAACAAATAGGTATAATCTTTGCCAACTAGTTTATTGATTAAAATACCCTCATATGCAGCTCTGTAAATGTTGTTAATGAGATATAATCGCTTTTTTAATAAATACAATAACTATAAGTACCTGACACTATACTATTTAGATATTTAGATTCCAAGTTGATAGAAACAATTCAATAGTTTTTAGTGTACACGACTTTCCAACTACCATACTATTATTCACTCTTAGAAATTTATTTTTTATTAAAAATGAGACTTCTCTTTCATACTGTAAGCCCTTTACCCTTTTTATAGCCTCTTTCTCTCCTCATCCAACTCATGTTTCCTTCTTTTCCTGTATTCTCTATCTTGGAAAATGCCAACAACCACCAGAAAACTGGGAAATATTCTAGACATCTACATCTCCTGTTTCTCTCCACTGATGTTTAATGTTTCTACTATACAGCCATGGCCTTAGCTTATGGCTTTAAGCGCTTGTCTCTTTTCAGGCAGACAACTACTTTCCATGCCAAACACACTCAATCCATCCTCCCCAGGCTATCAGGAAGGCTCACTCTAAAACGCAAATTTGTAGGAGTTTGGGATTAGCAGGTACAAATTACTATATATAAAAGAGATAACCAACAAGGATCTACTGTATAGCACAGGGCACTATATTTAATATCTTGTAATAAACTATAATGGAAAAGAATCTGAAAGAGAATATAGACATACATGTATATAACTGAATCACTTTGCTGAACAACAGAAACTAACACAACATCGTAAATCATCTATGCTTCAGTTTAGCGCAGGGAGATCAGCTCCGTGCTCTGTGACCACCTACAGGGGTGGGATAGGGAGGGAGGGAGGGAGACGCAAGAGGGAGGAGATATGGAGATAGATGTATATGTATAGCTGATTCACTTTGTTATAAAGCAAAAACGAACACACCATTGTAAAGCAATTATAATCCAATAAAGATGTTAAAAAAAAAAAAAAAGAATGGGGCTTCCCGGGTGGCGCTGTGGTTGAGGGTTCGCCTGCTGATGCAGGGGACACGGGTTCATGCCCAGGTCCGGGAAGATCCCACATGCCGCAGAGCGGCTGGGCCCGTGAGCCATGGCTGCTGAGCCTGTGTGTCCGGAGCCTGTGCTCCGCAACGGGAGAGGCCACAGCAGTGAGAGGCCCATGTACCGCAAAAAAACAAAAACAAAAACAAAAGAATGATTTATACCAACCCTAAAAAAAAAGTAATAAAGTAAAATAAAAAATAATAATAAATTAAAAGGAAACTTAATCATGCTATACCCGTACTTGGGTCCTTCCAATGTTCTATTGTTTTGAAGATAAAGTCCAAATATCTTTGTATGATACACAAGACTCCTCATGACTGTACTTCTGGTTATACTCCTGGACCTCATCTTCTGCCCCAGAATGACTGATAATTTCTTACACTCTCTTTGCTGCCTTCTGCTCTGCTTCTTCAGCCAGTTTACCCACCTGAATCATCCAATGATAGTTAATCCTTCAAAACTCAAACTCATATATCGCCTCCTCGAGCAAGTCTTTCTCAAGTATGGGTTAGGTGTATATCCTAATACATCCATGAATTTTTCTAGTTACATCTAGTCTCACATCTCCCTATAAGTCTGTATGTGGCAACAATTTAATGTTGCTTAAAACCTTTCAGTGGTTTCTTATTCCAAACAGAGTAAATAGAATTTATTCAGGACTACAAACAGTCCTTCTGACTCCCTCTCATACCCCTGGATCACTGTTCTTCAACCCACTGTCCATTGACACCTGTGATAAATGCTCCCAACTTGACGTTATTTGCCTTCTTTACACTTGCCATCCTCATTACCTTGAACATTTCCACCTGAATATTTGCGTAGCTGACACCTTATCATTCACATCATATTGTAACTGCCACCTTTTTCAGGAGGTCTCTCTGACCAGCTCTCTAAAGTTGTCTGCCTTTCCCATTCACTCTCTCTTTCATGGCACTTATCACTATCTGGGCATTCGCTCCTTTATATTTCCATATTTTCATATGTGTTTCATTGGTGGTCTCCCCACCAGAATATAAGCTTTATATCTCTTATTCACTACTGTATATCAGTGTCCAGAAAAGTGTTAAATATATACAAGTTCATCTGAATCACTATTTTATTCCCAAGGAGAAGTTAAATAATTGCTTATTGAAATCAACTGTGATCCCTAACTATGTCAAATCTAGTTGTTATTTATTGATGGGATATAACCACTATAACTATGGAAGATTTGCAAGTGATGAAAATATGACCCACATATGGAAATTTAAGCACTGAGATTAAACAATCTGCCAAATTAAGATCATTACATTTTCAGAGCAGAGGCTGAATGCAGAAGTAGATATTTATGGCAGAATGCTAGCTGTTCCCCCAAATCTGTTCTTCTATCCATAGTTCATGAATACTTGTAGCTGGAAATACTTGTAGCTGCCTCACCAAGGGCTACAGTCCTCAGGTCCCTTGCAGAGAGGCATGGCTACATGACTTATTTCGTGCCTTTGGAAAGTGAACAGAAGGCTGCATCCTACCTCTGGACACAGTGTATAAAAAGTAGGTTTGTCTCCCAAACTCTCTTTCTCCTGTTTCCATCAGGAAGCAGATGATGATAAGAATCCAAGTGATGACAGAGGCACAGAGGTAAGAGTCCAGCCTTGATTCATCATGCAGAGAAGAGCCCCAGTGACGACTGTCCTGCAAGAGACAGTGAGATACTTTACTGTATCTGAGCCATTACCCATTTTGCATCCATTTGTTCCAGCACTTTGGCCTACTTACCCTAAATAATACTATAGTCAATATGCTAATTTTCACCAGGTTTCCCAAAATTTCTTGAAGAATTCTCAATTTTCAATTGATGAGTTTAGGTTTATGAAATACATGTTTCCTACTCTCCCTATATATGTTCATGACAGAGGACCAATTCGTAAACTTATGAATATTTCCTTAATCTGAAAATAGAAGGTTCACATCAGGTAAAGAAAAAAAAAAACTACTATAAGTAGCAGTAAAAGAACTAGCTGAAATCAAAATGAAAAAGAATGTGCAGTTAGATCTTCTGTGTATTTATTTGTATGTAAAGCATGTCTCTGCCTAAGAGCTGACCACATCAAATACCCACAGCAAATAAAATTAATTCATAAGTTGTTTGTAATTTTCCAAATTATAAATTATGCTTTTAATACAAGACTATTTTAAGGAAAACCTTTATGATTTCATAAGTTTTTTTATTTGTTTTAATTTCAAGAGCCTTAGGTTTTTCCTGGCTTATTAAATTTAGATTCATGTGAAGAGACTTTTTAATTTATGATTTTTTTGAGAATAAAGGTGTAGGAAAAGGAGAAAGAAAAATTAAATGAATCTGCTGGCATCTTTTTTTTTATTTTTTTTATTTTTTAACATCTTTATTGGGGTATAATTGCTTTACAATGGTGTGTTAGTTTCTGCTTTATAACAATGGCATCTTTTTTTTATTTGAAGTAAACCTCATCTGCTATTGGATAATGTGGGAAAAAATTTTAATACTTCTTTGATCTAGTTACATCAAAATCTCTGCCATAGCAATTCAAATCCACAAATATTATTTCTGTCATATAATACTAATTCCCTATTATAAAAATAACTGATGCTCCAATTTTGTGTCCTTTCTTTGTGTTGGGGTGGGATGAAGGAATGGGGATTTACAGAAAGGAGTTCTGCGGTGGGCTAAGCAATGTCCCATGGTAGGTAAGGAGCTATGACACAAACCATCTCCACTTCTTAGTTTTTTCTTCCTCATCCTATTTATTTCTATTTCTTGATCAAGTTTTCCCTCTGCTAATACTTTTTTTAAAATTTTTTATTGGAGTATAGTTGATTTACAATGCTGTGTTAGTTTAATGTGTACAGCAAAGAGAATCAGTTATATATACATATATCTCCTCTTTTTTAGATTCTTTTCCCATATAGGCCATTACAGAGTATTGAGTAGAGCTCCCTGTGCCATACAGTAAGTCCTTATTAGTTATCTATTTTATAAAACCATCTCCGCTTCTGATTGCCTTCCCAGTACTAACTTAACCCAACTGACTAATCACCCTCTCTTCCTTCCTCACGACTTCCCCAGGAAATTCTCCCCCAAACTACATCTCCAAATTATATATACCACATTACATAAGAATTTTTTTAAATTAATTATTATTATTATTTTTTAATTTATGGCTGTGTTGGGTCTTCGTTTCTGTGCAAGGGCTTTCTCTAGTTGCGGCAAGCTGGGGCTACTCTTCATCGCGGTGCACGGGTCTCTCACTATCGTGGCCTCTCTTGTTGCGGAGCTTAGGCTCCAGACGCTCAGGCTCAGTAGTTGTGGCTCACGGGCCCAGTTGCTCCGCGGCATGTGGGATCTTCCCAGACCAGGGCTCGAACCCGTGTCCCCTGCATTGGCAGGCAGATTCTCAACCACTGCGCCACCAGGGAAGCCCCTACATATGAATTTTGAAAAAAAGAAAATTATTGGTAACAAAAATAACAATTCATCATTTACCCTACTAAATTCTAGGTTTGTCTTACTTTGTTTTGTTTGTTTTAACTTTCTATGTCATGTCAGGGAAACTGGGATCCACCATTGTTTTGTTTCTTATTACTGAAAACTAGGTATAATTTCAAACATTGTACCCAGTATAAAAATTTTCTTCCATAACAGAATTATTTGAAGTCCCATGGTGTTTTTGTTTTGGTTTTTTGGGGTTTTTTTGTGGTACGCGGTCCTCTCACTGCTGTGGCCTTTCCCGTTGCAGAGCACAGGCTCCGGACGCGCTGGCTCAGCGGCCATGGCTCACGGGCCCAGCCGCTCCGCAGCGTGTGGGATCTTCCCGGACCGGGGCACGAACCCGTGTCCCCTGCATCGGCAGGCGGACTCTCAACCACTGCGCCACCAGGGAAGCCCCCACGGTGCTTTTTATAATTGCTTTACAGACTAGCCTTCTATCTGAATGTCAGTGCTACTCTGGAAATTACAGCACTTTCATATTATAATATATATTGATTATTAACCAATGCTAAGTATTTTAATTGATGCCGTTTCACGTTATAATTGCTACCTGAATCTATTCACGAAATTTAGATTGTTTTTAAATCTAAAATTGATCTTCATTATTATACTTTGTGAGTATTTGGAATTGTTGTCAGACATCGGCAATTTTTATATGCAAATAAGTTACTGAATGTGAATTAAAAGGACAATTATAGCAATAGCAGAAATTACTTTAAGAAAACTTCAAAGGAGGTTTGTTTGCCTCAGGGGATCAAAACTGTATAACTCTATACTCAGACACATTTATATGGAGATATGGAACAGAATGACCTGGTGCCTATCGGCATGAGTGAGACTTTTATGAATGAACATCAGTAGTGATGCTCAGAAAGTATGATTTACTTCATATTAACATATAGTCTACTTGGAAGGGGAGATTTTTAGACAAAGTCTCACAATTGGCTTTCAGAAATGTATATATATACATACACATATATATTTCTTCTCTATTGAGAGACACCTGCAACTGAATAATTGTGACTATGTAACAAGTCTTAAAAATAGGTGTAACCATATAATAAAACCATATAATAAAAAAGTAAAATATAATTTTTAACAAGTCTTAAAAATAGGTGTAACCATATAATAAAACCATATAATAAAAAAGTAAAATATAATTTTTAACAAGTCTTAAAAATAGGTGTAACCATGTAATAAAATGGGAAATGTGAAAGGAAACTAAAATTAATTTTGTCAGAGCCGTAAGGAAAACCAGTCAGGAAGAATTTTTTTCTTAGGTAACTTGACATTTGACTCTGAAGGTGCTTAGAATTGGGGCAGGAGGAAAAAATAGAGATGGTGAGGAGGGGTGAGTTTAAGTCACTTTAGGTAAAGGAAGTAGGAAGATGCAGAGAAACAGCATACTCGGGAAATACAAGTAGGTGGATGGGGACCACAGTAGATGAGAAAAGTGGTGGGAAATGACACCAAAAGGGGAAGCCCAGCCTGTGAGATCCCTTTACCATGCAAAGGAGTCGGCTCTTCACCATTTAGTAGGAAACATTAAATGTGTTCTGAATTTCAGACAAGAAATAGAACGCCACTGTAGAGAAGGAATTGAGGGAGGGCCACTAGAAACACAGCTTAGCAGGGTGCTTGCTCGTTCATTTCTTCAATAGAGCAGCATTTACCAGCCGTCTGTTAGGAACCAGACATAAAGTATTATTCTACTGGGGTAGAAAAATAAAAACGCGGTCCTAATCTCCAGGAGCTCGCTATCTTGTGGGAGTGGGTGTTGGTTGGCGGAAAATAGTTTAATATACAACACGATTACAGTATCACGTGGCATGTGCTTTAACATAATGTTGATCAAAATAAGAAATGTAAGAGCAAATGTAAAACAGATTGGGAGAAAGAATGTATATTCAGTTGGAGATTTACTGAAATTGAATTGCTTATGGCAAATCTACATAGACCTTGCTAATAGTATTTGGGATGGAAGTCCAAAGCTTGGATGAGGTATCTGGCCTAGAGATACAGATTTGACTGCCATCAATGTGTAAGTGATTGTTGAAGACATGGGTGTGGATGAGATCACCTTAAATAGTCGAAAGAATTACAAGTAAATAAAGAACAGGATCATTAGAATCTTTTTAGAGTGTAAAGAATATTGTAGTATTTGTTCAAAATATTCCCTGCCTTTTCCTACTGGTTGCATCTCTACCAAATGTACTCCTTCCAGGTCTGTCCCGGAGGGAAAATTATAGTTCTTGACTAATTAATGTAAATCTGGGCCTTGTGATTTTCTTTGGCCAATGAGATGTAAGCAAAGAGAACATTAGCCACTTCTGTGCAAAACTTTTAAAAGCCTGTAACATAATTCTGCCCTCGTTCTCTCTCTTGGGCCTCAATGTCAGCAATCAGTCCCAGAGGTAAGAGCCAAAGGTGTCCTGTGATGAACACGTAACTTGAACTGAAGAAAAACTGAGATTTTGAAGGTTGTTACAGTAAAATACTTTTGCCTGAGATGAATAAGTCAGGATGATTAGAAAGAAGTATGAGAGATCAAACAGCAATGATGCTGTAGAAATAAGATTTTGAAATATCCAGGAACTCTGAAATATTTGATATGAGGTTTTAAGAATGAGTCCAAAATGACTTTGGGATTTTTGACTTGAGTGACTGTGGGAAGGTGACCTTGTTATATGAGGTAGGACAGAGAACCCTACTACTACTTTTATATCAGAGCTTGCAATCAAATTCACTTTGGAACTGAAGGAAGAACAAAGCTGTGATGTTGAAATTTGGACGTATTTTGTTTAAGATGCCTCTGGTATATTCAGGTGGAGATGCCTACTAGGCAGTGGAATATAGGGGCCTGGGATTCAGGATAGGTTTCTGAGAAGATGGGGCCACCCTGAGAGACTGCCTCCAATCAGAAAGTGGTTGAAGATGGAATTCTGGAGGAATCTAATTTTTAAGGGAAAAATAAAAGAAGAAAAGGGATTAAAATAAACTTAATAGAATAGTTAGAAAGTGATGAAAAAGTGATGTTTTATATACTAAAGTGAAAAGATGCTACCAGAAGTGCACTCAAGTGTGTGGACCACTGCAGAGAAGTAAATAAGGTAACAATTTGAGAAGTTATTGGAGTTTACAATTAAGAGATAAATTAGATTAGCACATTGCAGGAGGGACGTGTAAATCATCCTGTGTGCAAATAAATCTCATCGTGTCCTTAAGGGAAGTTATGCAAGAGTAATTTGTAAACTCTACCAGCACTGAACAAATATTAGTCCCTATTATTAGTTTATTTTGGTTTATTATTATTATTAGTTATTAATTATTATTATTTATTTTTATTATTTATATTTTTATTTTATTATTATTTATTATTATTTTTATTTATTATTTTTATTATTATTTATTATTAGTTTCATTTTGGTGAGTTATCAGGAATGCAGTCTGGGGGCCAGGTCAGAAATGGACTGTCACTTTGAGAGTTACCTGTAGCAGAGTGATAGTTAAATACATGAGATTTGAATGACATTTTCCAGGTAAGAGTGTAGAGAGAAGAGCAGGGAAATGAGGACAGCGCATTAAGCTTATTCATTCTGTGGAAACTGGTTGAGGACAACGATACACTAAAGAAGTCAGTGCTTATGAGAAGTGGGAAAAATTAGACAATTTAGAGTCACAGTGAGCAGTGTCATCAAAAGGGAGGACACCAAGTGTTCCAAGCTACAAAGTCAATGACAATGACTCTGACCAAGCCCTTGGAACAACCCCCGACTGGGGTAGATGAAATGAGTGTTTGTGGCAGAATGACTGCAGGCTATGATTAAGAGTGTGCAATTTAGTGAAGAGTAGGGCATTTTGAGAATCCAAGCTTCGCTCAGAGAATCCTGATGGTGTCCCAGTTGAAAGCATGGTCAGGCAATGGAGAAGGAAGAGAGCTTGTAGAGAACGTGTGTATCAGAACCTTCATTCTGAGCAGAGGGCCGTTGAGGATCCCAGCCAGATAAGACATAGACCAGAGTTTTATCACAAGAGCAGAAACATAGCAGTCAGTTCAGGGAAAGACTCCAAACAGTAGGAGAACTTGAAGACCCAAGAAGGAAGCAGCAATAATTAAGGGAGTGAAGACCTGAAATTGAACAACTTTTTCCTGGGAATGTCCATACCTGCTGCTACAACATCCTTCTACCAGACCTTTCACTGAGGATATTGGTCCCTGGGTCACAGTTTTCCTTTTCCTTCAGTCATCATTGTGGGTCGCAAGTTGATGGCCTATAAAATGTTGCTCTCATGGTGTTTGGATCTTCACTACTCAAATGGCTTTCATTCCCTCTCTTCAGCAAGTCAGTCTCTAACTTTCTGTTAAGATCCTTTTACCTCTGTTACCTCCTCAGTCCTGCAAGCTTGGAGCTTCAACTCCCCCAGTACTTCCTGTCCTGTACCAATTCTTCTCCATATCTTAGGCTCAGCACACACCTACTTTTCCCTCTTCCCTGGAAAATAACATTTGTCAAGTATTTACTGTGTGTCAGATCCTGGGCTAAACTCTTTATATTAAATTTTCTCCATTTGTTCTCCCCAAAATTAAGAGGTAAGGGCTAGTAACCTCCCCATTTCAGCTCAAACATTTGAAGGAACTTCCCCAAGTTAACAGAACCTGGTGGAGCCTGGAAGTGAACAAGGCAATCAGGACTCCCAAGGTTGTGTTGGTGTTCATCCTGCTGTATGTCTTTTCCAAATATTCCTTCCTTGCACAAGACCTGGCTCTCGTGGCCAATCTTAGTGTCACTGCTCAGGCCAGCACCCTTCCTTTCCTTCCCTTTCCTTTCCTTCCATACCTTTGCACATACCAAGTCAGTTCCTAATTCCGAGGTGCCCTAGTTGCCTATTTCCATCATGCCTATTTCCAGGCTGCTGAGGGTTATTGGAGAAAATTAAATAGCTGTGCTGACTGCCTTCATTACATAGTCATGATGTCCCAACCTCAGCCGGGCCTTTGCAAACACTGGCAATCCCTCTGCTCCTCTCTCAACAGCTCTTTCCCATTTCCCAGCATCTGTTCCAAATCTGTCTAGTTTTCCTCGAGTCTGCTTTAATTAAAAACATTCTTAACATGGCTTACTAGGCTCTCCGGAATTGGCCCCTTCCCACCTCCCTGGTCTCCCTGAGGGCTGTGCTCTCTCTTATCTTTGCTAGGCTCTAGCCGCACTGATACTTTGAATCCCTTTGTCTTGTCCCTTTTGGATGTTCTCTTTGCTGAGTCTGGGAAGCTTTCTCTTGCTTCTTTGTTTAACTAAGTACTCATCCTTCAATGTTACATCATCTGATGAGCCTTTCCTGACCTCCGAGATTAGCTTAGATCCCAACACCACATTTTTTAATATTCTGCACGTTTCTAATGATTCGTCTGAAGCCAGCCTTCCTCTTTAGGTGGCTAATGATGTGCAGACAGTAACAATGTTGTCTCATTTAAAAAGTTATAGCCCCAGCACATGGCATAACGCCCAGCCCTTGAGAAGTGCATGATACATATTTATATTTAACTGGAATTGAAATGTTGGCATTAATAATCATATAGATCATTTTTTATTCACAGACTGAAGAGACCTGGAATACCTTGGTTGTACACAGAATCTGTGAAGATATAAAAGGTACATACAGTTGAGGTATTTTGTGCTGACAATGAGCTGGGGCAGAAGAGCTTCTCAGATGAGATATAAGACCTGTGAAGGTAAAGAGCAGATGGGGGTCTGTGGAAATATGGCTCTTGGTCTTGACCCTGAAGGAACCAAGATGTTTTGTAGAATGGTCTATAAGATGGTATCATTTGTTCAAAGACAGACCAAAAACTAGGAAATCAAAATACAAAGGAAAATGTCAGCCATTGGGATGAAGGTGTTAATAATTCAGAAAAATGTTGTGCTCTACGAATGAATGAATTGGACCAACTAAGCTATTGAGAACTGTGGGACCTGGGACATTTTTATTCTTACTGTCTTCTCTCCGCTTACTTCCATTGTCATCCTTTCCCACCTGACATCTCTATCCTCTATCTGAGGGTTGAGATTTACTCTTGTGCTACAAACCTGGCGACACACTATATCGGGAGCTGAAAGTTGCTGAGCTTGGGTAGAGAAGTGAGTAAAAAGCAAAATGAACAAAGGTAAACAGGTGATGCAGGTCAATCCTAAGTTCAGGTTAAATTTAAAAAGGTCTGATTTATTCATTCACTCGTTAATTCATTCAAAATGTGGAGAACAGGGAAGAGGTATAACTGTGAAAATGCTGAGGGGAGAGGATGGGGATACTGAGCTGAGTCCTTCAAAGAATTCTGTTCCATAACAAGACAGGAAAAGTATGAAAAGTTTCTGGCTTCTAACGAGCATGACTATTTGAGGCACACCTCCTTACCTTTCCCCAGTTCCTCTTCTGTCGCTTCTCCTAGATGTCAGCATTTCCAGCAGAAAGAGCTATATCTGTTCTCAAGTTTCATAAAAGCACTGGGCTTGACTCCCAATGGCCCCAACTGCATCTTACATTTCTCTGAGATGGTATGGAGTCAGTGACACCACCACTGTAAAGTCCCAGGTCTGACCACCAAGAAATCAGGGATCACTGCTTAAGAGTATACCTTGAAACATGCAGGGTCATAATTCAAACAAAACAGTAAAAAATATTCTCAAACCTTCCTTTTTCAGAGGGGGCAGTTTATTGATCTAGTGACTACAGACACCTCATACATTCCTAGAGAAGGTTAAACCCCAGGCACACAACCAGACCCTAGATGACAATATTTAGGAAAAAAGATTTTAGAGGACTTTGGTCTGGCTTGGGTACTAAGGGCATATTATTCAGGACTCTTTTTTGGCTTCAAGACAGAAACCAAACTCAAATGGACTTAAGATGAAAAAATGTGAAGGCTATTTACTGCTTTACAGAATTGCAAAATCTAAAGGAAGACTGCTGAGTGCATAAGAATCCATCATTGACATGACTGGATGTAGGAGCTCAAATGAAGTCACTAGGGTCTGGTCCATTTCAAAGTCTCTGCTCGGCATTCCACAGAGAGGGCATGGTACCTCCAGCACCACTTCTTGTTGTCAGCAGTCCCAATGGAAAGAGCTAGGTCTTTTGTCAAGTTTCATAAAAGCACTTGACTCCCAATAGTCCAGATTTTATCTTCTGTTGAACCTGGCCGGGACCAGAAAATGTGCTGAGTGGCTGAGTCCTGCATCACATTCTCACCCTTTCAGCTTAAGGTGGGTCAGCCTCATCCCTATGGAGTAGATTGAGAATAGGGAGAGGCAGTATCCCAAGGAAAACTAGTACACTTCTTATGAAAGAAGAGGGGAAGGATTCTGAATCGACAGAAATAATAGATGTCCATAATAATGATGTTTCTAAGGAAAGAGATTTGTGATATTGCCTGAGTCAGAGATGAAAGGGACAAAGATATTTCTTTCTATTAGTTAGGATGTTTTTGTTGTTGTCATGGTTGTTAGAAGATCCAGAAATCCATCCTAAACTAATTCAAAAATGAAACCCATTGGCTTGTATAACTCAAATATGGAAGACTGGGGCTGCCTCAGGGACTGGATCTAGGGATAAGAACAATCATCAAGACTTTCTACTCTCCACCGCTTCCCCTTATTTGCTTGTTGGTTTTATTTTCTTCTACCACTGAACTTCCTTCACCTAGTGGTGAAACGGAGCAAGACCCTATGGTCTTTCTTTCCTCCCATATCCTTCACCTGCTTTTTGACTGTAGAAAAACTTTACCTAAAGAATAAGTTTAATCAGAGAAGTGGGAAAATGTAGAAGCAAAGGAAAACAGTCAAGCAAGACTAAATAATAATAGTTCAGTCATCAAGTAAAGTCGAGGACCTTTAGTTCCTCCTCAAGGGTAATAGATAATATTCTGAGTCATATACTTTGAACTGTCTTGTAGATACTGAAACCTTCAGCAGGTGGAAGAAGTTAACTACGTGATGACCAGACTGTAACCATGACATAAACTTCCACACTCCCAAGAACTGGCCTCAAAGAAATGGGAACAAACCAACCTTGGAACTAAAGATTAACTGTACTTCAAGCAATAAAAATGATGCTGATTAGACAACCACATGACCCAGTTCAAGATGACCGGTAGAGATGACGGTGCTGTTTCTGCATGTAGTCGCCTCCCTCCACCTTTAAAAGCTCTTGCCCACTGATTGTCAGTGGGGGCAGCCAGCCTTTGGACACAAATCCACCCTCCCCCACTTGACTCCCCCCTCTCATTGCCGGCCTCAGAAATAAAGCAAACTTTCCTTTCCACCAACCTTGCCTCTTTATTGTCTTTAGAGCAGTGAGCAGCCGGACCCCACTTTCGGCAACAGTGGTAAACATGGCTCCCTAGATCCATATCCCCACAGTTTAATCAAAAAGAAAAGGGCATTTTACAAATCAAAACTACAACGACGTATCACCTCACACCAGTCGGAAGGCCATCATCAAAAAGTCTATAAAAACAAATGCTGAAGAGGGTGTGGGAAAAAAGGGAACCCTCCTATACTGTGGGTGGGAATGTAAATTGGTGCAGCCACTATGGAGAACATTCTGGAGGTTCCTTAAAAAACAAAAAATAGAATTGCCATGTGATCCTGCAATCTCACTCCTGGGCATATGTCCAGAGAAAACCATAATCTGAAAAGATACATGCACCTCAATGCTCATAGCAGCACTATTTACAATAGCCAAGACAAGGAAGCAACCTAAACGTCCATCAACAGATGAATGGATGAAAAAGATGTGAGATATAGAAATATAGATATGTAACTGAGCCATGAAAACAGAATGAAATAATGCCATGTGCAGCAACATGGATGGACCCAGAAATTATCATGCTAAGTGAAGTAAGTCAGACAGGGAAAGACACATATCATATGATATCACTTATATTTAGAATCTAAAATATGGTACAAATGAATTTATTTACAAAACAGAAATAGACTCATAGACATAGAAAACAAACTTATGGTACCAAAGGGGAAAGAGAGGTGAGAGAGGGATAAATTAGGAGTTTGGGATTAGCAGATACAAACAGTATTATATTATATATTAATATATATATATATAATATATTATACCATATTATATTGTATAGTTATATATGTATATAACTGAATCACTCTGCTGTACACCAGAAACTAAGACAACTTTGTACGTCAACTATACTTCAATAAAAAATTAAAAAAAAATAAAAGATAAATAAAATTTAAAAAAAAGAAAAGGGAATTTTATTGTCATTTCTAGCCTGAAAAATCTGGAGGAAAAAAATTTTTTTTGACCAGCTTGAATCATTTATTTCTATCTTGATCTAGAAAGGAAGTAGAGTCTAATACCTGAAGAATAGAAGTTTGCTGGGTAAAGATGAAGTCAGTAGCATAAGTTCTCAAACTTCTTGTGCCATAGACCTCACTGGCAGTCTAGGGAAGTCTAAAAACTCCAAGTAAGAAAAATGCATTTAGGGCTTCCCTGGTGGCGCAGTGGTTGAGAGTCCGCCTGCCGATGCAGGGGACACGGGTTCGTGCCCCGGTCCGGGAAGATCCCACATGCCTCGGAGCGGCTGGGCCCGTGAGCCATGGCCGCTGAGCCTGCGCGTCCGGAGCCTGTGCTCCGCAACGGGAGAGGCCACAATGGTGAGAGGCCCGCGTACCGCAAAAAAAAAAAAAAAAAAGAAAGAAAAAAGAAAAATGCATTTACACCTAGAAAATGTAACATTAAGGACTACAAAGGAAAGCTATGATACTTAAATGTAGTCATTGAAATGGTTTAAAAATAACTTATGATAAGTGACATTTGTGCTTCATTATGAATGCATTAAATTATAAGATATGGTAACAGAGTGAAGTAAGTCAGAAAGAGAAAAACAAATACCGTATGCTAACACATATATATATGGAATCTAAAAAAAAACAAAACAAAAAACATGGTTCTGACGAACCGAGGGGTCAGACAGGAATAAAGACACAGACATAGAGAAAGGACCTGAGGACACGGGGAAGGGGAGGGGTAAGCTGGGATGAAGTGAGAGAGTAGCATTGACATATATACACTACCAAATGTAAAGTAGATAGCTGGTGGGAAGCAGCCATGTAGCACAGGGAGATCAGCTCACTGCTTTGTGACCACCTAGAGGGGTGGGATAAGGAGGGTGGGAGAGAGGGAGACACAAGAGGGAGGGGATATGGGGATATATGTATATGTGTAGCTGATTCACTTTGTTATACAGCAGCAACTAACACACCATTGTAAAGCAATTATACTCCAATAAAGATGTTAAAAAAAAAAAAGATATGGTAACAGACCTAACTACTACCTCATATAATTTTGAAGTATTAATGAGTATAAATGATATGCTACATGCATAATGTGATATGAAAAATCAGTGATTATTATGGTAATATTACTGTGGTTTATTGTCTGCATTCAAATTTGAACAAAATTAAAAATTTTAGTTTGGGGTTAGTGAAAATAAAGTTATAACTTTCCCATCCAAGTTGTCAGTCCCTCTAAATCCTGTTCAAGATCACTGCAGGGGGGCTCCCCTGGTGGCACAGTGGTTGAGAGTCCACCTGCCGATGCAGGGGATGCGGGTTCGTGCCCCGGTCCAGGAAGATCCCACATGCCGCGGAGCGGCTGGGCCCGTGAGCCATGGCCACTGAGCCTGCGTGTCCGGAGCCTGTGCTCCGCAATGGGAGAGGCCACAACAGTGAGAGGCACGCGTACCACACACACACAAAAAAGATCACTGCAGGGTCCATGGACTCCAGGAGCTGCCACACTAGAGGGTCAGTGAGGTAATAGAGAGAACCTTAATTAAAAGTGGATTTCAGGAGCTGCTGGATCAGGGCTATCCATCTCCACCTGGATAATTTTATGCCAGGGCCAATAGTGATATTCGTTTTCATAAGAAATGCAGTTTCACTAATATTATAGTAACTGCAACTTTGGCATTATATTGGGTGGGTGCCTTCACTGACCTAGTTATTCCTTATATGTCTCACCTGAAGAGTGAGATAATTTGTGATGTCACTCTAACGAGACAAGGTTTTTTCTCAGACCTACACTTTAATTTGAGTTGAAACGTCCTAAGTGGGTGGCAAGGCTCATCTTTAGCACTAAGCCTGAATACCAGAGCTTAATGTGTCAAAAAGAACAATTTTTTTCTGGTGGAAGATGAGGCATTCTCCCCATTTCAATGGGCAACCAAGGGTGTGGAAACACAGACCAGAAGCACATGGACAAAGTCCTTGGTTTTTTTTTTTGTCTTTGTTTTTTTTTTAAATTTTTATCGCAATATAGTTGATTTACAATGTTGCATTAGTTTCAGGTATACAGCAAAGTGATTCAGTTATACATACACACACACACACACACACACATATATATATATAATATATATATATATATATATATTCTTTTTTAGATTCTTATCCATTACAGGTTATCACAAGATATTGAGTATAGTTCCCTGTACTATACAGTAGGTCCTTGTTGGTTATGTATTTTATACATAGTAGTGTGTATATTTTAATCCCAAACTCCTAATTTATCCCTTCCCGCCTCCCTTTACCCTTTGGTAACCATAAACTTGTTTTCTATGTCTGTGAGTCTATTTCTGTTTGGTGAATAAGTTCATCTGCATCATTTTTTAGATTCCACAATTAAGTGATATCATATGATATTTGTCTTTGTTTGACTTAGTACGATAATCTCTTTTGCAAAGCAAAGGAAACTATAAAAAAATGAAT
This sequence comes from Delphinus delphis, assembly GCF_949987515.2. Classification (NCBI taxonomy): domain Eukaryota; kingdom Metazoa; phylum Chordata; class Mammalia; order Artiodactyla; family Delphinidae; genus Delphinus; species Delphinus delphis. The sequence continues at coordinate 20,238,032 of NC_082699.1, forward strand.
AGACAACTTATGGAATAGGAGAAAATATTTGCAAATGATGTGATGGACAAGAGGCTAATTTCCACAATGTACAAACAGCTCATACAGCTCAATATCGAAAAAACACACAAACAACCCAATCAAAAAAATGGGCAGAAGATCTAAATAGACATTTCTCCAAAGAAGACATGCAGATGGCCAAAAGGCACGTGAAAAGATGCTCAACATCACTAATTATCAGAGAAATGAAAATCAAAACTGTAATGACGTATCACCTCACATTGGTCAGAATGGCCATCATCAAAAAGTCTACGAATATTAAATGCTGAAGAGGGTGTGGAGAAAGGGAACCCTCCTATGCTGTTGGTGGGAATGTAAATTGGTGCAGCCACTATGGAGAACACTCTGGAGGTTCCTTACAAAACTAAAAATAGACTTTGACATATGATCCAGCAATCCCACTCCAGGGCATGTATTGGGTGAAAATCATATTTCGAAAAGCCCTTGTGTTTAGATCCAAAACCGGACCGACCTTGGTGAGAGCTAACTCTGATGAGTCAAAATCTCTACTTCAAGAACCTATGACTTTTAAAATTTTTAGTTATTTATGTTTTTTCTTTCATAGCATTTTAAAATTATTTTAAGACCTCAGCCTTCTTCAGCTGTGCTAAAAACAACCAAGGAAATCATCTATGATTGGGACAAAACTTTTGAAGGGTAGTGAAGAACATAGCACTGGAAACTGGCACTGGCAGCCATCGTAATTTATGTGGCATAAATGGTTCAGGAAATAGATTAAGGCTCATTGATCAGCCACTCCTTGCTAATTGGCAATCTATTTTCAGTGTTAAACCTTGGAACTTCCGAGTGGGTTTCAATAAGAAAACATTTAGCAAAGCATTAGTCAGATTACTGTGAACTCAGTTGGGGACAGAGCCAAAAAGTCAAATCCAACACAAACTGAGTAACTATTATGAGTCAGACCTTACGGAAGTCACTATATATATATATATATATATATATATATATATATATATATATATATATATATATATATAAATATAAAACCTTATTTAATCCTCCCCCAAACCTTGTGAAAGAGCTACCATTATTTCCGTTTTACAAGTGAAAAAACTGAAACTCAGAGAAGCTGAGTAATTTATGGAAGATCACACAGCTGGCAAACAGCAGAATGAGTAAGGGATGCTGGGATGCCTGATAACAAACCTAGTACTTGTCTTTTCTCTTGTAGATCATTGTCAGAAAAGCACACTTGTTCACCCAGTTATTTCTAGTACCCATTAGCCAGGTTCCCTGGGCCCCAGGCAATTTGCCAATAGAAAGAAAAAAAAAAAAAAGGCGACCAGTGTCAGAAACCTGGGAATGGACCTTATGTGACCTCAAAACACATGTGCTTATCTTGCTTTGTGCTAAGAAGAAAGTCAAAATTATTGCAAAAAAGAGCAAAAGCTTGCAAGTTTCCTATGTCCTCACTTGAGTTGTACTCAAATTTTTTTTCAATAGTGATGATTTTAATCACTGGATTATAGTGAGATCAGAAAAGAATTATCTAGTCTATCTCTGACTTAACACTGGGAACCATAATAGGAAACGTATGTAAAATATCAATTTTCACAAAACAAATATTTATCCATGGGGAGAATGAGGGGAGAGAGAATTTAAGCTTTATGTTTGTTGTGCTTCAGACTGATAGAACTATTACATAGAACTAAACATAACGATATATCATGATTAGTTATGACAGATTGGCACCACTCTCAAATTAATCCAGACATTTAGATCTTCAAAGCGGGTCACTGTTTTTTGGACTACGGCAGCAATTAATAAATCAATCTTATCACACAGAGTGATTGATTAGTACTTTTCAAAGAATGTATAGCAAATGGCTCTCCAATCAAAGGAAATAAAACTATTCATAGATCTTCTTTTAATTTGAATTCTCTCCAATTATAAACAGATTTTTCTTTCCTCTGGCCAGATCTAAGTGCATTTAATATTCTATGGGTAGCAAAGTGTTTAAGACTGACAAAATATCCACAGTCTGTAACCTCTATTGGAAAAGGCTTTGATTACAGTAAAATTACATTAAAACGTGTCATTAAAAGGCATTGGACAGACATAAAATCTAACCTTTTGAGCTGAGGAATATTTAAGATTCTCTTCATGATCATGCAAGGGGAAATTCTTTGCTATGGAATAGCTATTTTCCTGTTAAGCAGGCTATTTCACCAATGATTTATTCCTGAGATGTAATAGGTCATTTAAAATGGTGGTTTAAAAGTTGGGCCTTTTTGTTTAATTTTCTCACAGGCGGTTGGTAATTATCATGGTCCTGCAGTTTCTCTGGAATGCTGTGGAGGGTCAAATGGCAATGGAACCCTGCTTTATAGGGTAATTAAGACAGTCGACATGGTTATTAAATACATCATGCTAAACTAAACTGGAATGCTGTGAAATAAAATCCAAAATCATAAATAAAACTTGGGTATTCCAGCAAAGGGGTATGTGTGAAAAGAAGGACCTTATGCTCTCAGAATTGCAATAAATAGCTCTTGCCCACTCAGACTTACTAAAATCTGGCTACCGAAAGCCTCTGGATTTGTCTTTTAGACAGTGATACTGAAATCAATGCTACAACTCCATGTCTTTTTGTAGCTCTAATTCCCATTATTCCTTATTACATAAAACAACATAAAAATGCTTTTTGATGAATCATTTTTCCTATATTCCTTATTGCAAAGATCAAATGCTGAAAAATGTATGATAAATTAAGTGATCCAATATGTTTGATATGACTATCAAGTGAATGTTAGAGTTAAAAAAAAATGATCTCAAGAATCTTTCCCTTTGTAAGGTCTTTCCAATGACTGCTCATCACTCTGTATTCATGCTGCCTTTCAGAATTCATCTGTAACCTGCATTAAGACCACAATATAATGACCAGAAATCAAAGAAACAAGTAACAGGCTATCTGAAGGCTTGTTGATGCTGCTAATTCTAAACAGTGGTGATAGGTAAATATTGTCATCAGTAGAGATATAAGTCTTCCAAATATGTGTCTGTCTTGTGGTCATAAGCTTTCAAACTCAAGAGCCGAAGGCTTTATTAATTTAATTTCTTTGAGAAAATGTGATGAGTATCCAAAAATGCTGGCAAAAGGGCCAGACCAAATGAGAACAGAAAAAAATACAATCTTTCCAAGCTATAATATGCTGCCTACAAGAGATTTTAAATTATTCTTCCCTTGCGTCTTGCCTGGAAGTCTTTTTTTTCCGTATGCATGTTTACAGGCAAATTCATTGGTTTACTAGGCAAAGGAAAAGAACTAGTCTTAAATAGAGGAAATAAATATTTCCAATTCTAGCTGTAAAACTAGAAGCCAAAACGTGTAGTTGACAGGCATGGAGCCAGCTGACTTCAGATCACTAGCCTTTCCTTAAAATCAGTCTTCCTATTTCCACATGGAACACATTTTAAGTTAACAATGTGTAGTTTGGCAAAGGAATTGTTTTTCTTTGGCATGAAACGGTTGTCTCGTTTTTTAAAAATGTATTTTCTGCCTGCTCCTATATACAACGTATGTCAACATTCTTTAGAACTTGAAAAACGGTTGTTACATCAGGAAAGTTTTAGATAATTACTTTTTTCATTTTTGCCTAAATAGGAAAAAATATATTTAACATATTCATATGCCTCATATAATTCTGAACATGGCTTAAATATACCTTGAAATGCATCTTGAATGGCGATTTAACTATATGGTTTACTTTGGGAAAACAGGCCTCTCAAAGAAGTCATTTAAACTTTCTTTGATGAGTATTTTTACAGGCTATATTGACAATGTACAACCTGAAAATAAATCCGGCCGTTTCCTTCTCTTCTCTCCATCGGTCTTAAAATTGAGTCATTCTATCCCCAATGTATTTATAGCACTGAAAACAGTAGAGTGGAATGCTAACCCATTCAAACATTTGCAGTCCTCCCCCCGGCCCCGCCCCGTTTCTGGCTACTGTCGCAGAAAACTCAGAAAAGCAGAAATGCAAATTTTCAGACATTGGTTCCACGTGAAATGGGACAGACGGCTGCACCAGCTACTGTTGTGAGACCAGATAGGACCACTGCTGCCTCCACATAAAGAAGGCCATTAAGGAGAAGTTGTTTATTTCTGCTTCTGCAGAAATCATAAACACCAACCCTGAGCCTGACAGCGCAAGCTGTGCCGCAGTAAATTCTAGTACTTTGCCGGCCATTCTAAGCTGCCCAGTAAAAGTTGCTATAGCTAAATCCCATATACATTTCACGAAATAATCCTACTCAGAAGATGGTATCATATTCCTGCACAGCAGGGTGTGCAAATGCCCATAAATCACATGTAGAATCTGAAATATCTATTTTACAAAATCTGTGCAAATTTAACCATGACCCTTTGCCAGACAATGGGCCTTCATATGCTTTGCAGCTCAGCAGACACCCAGGAATTCTGTTTGGAAGTGATAGCTACTGTCTATGTAATATTTAGGACCTATTCATGAAGCATCTGGCAGGAAATAAAAGGGTTTTCTGCACGAACATATGCTAAAGGATGTGGTCCTGTGCCGACTCCTCCTTTTCTGATTTTTTGCAAATAGCACAACATAAGAGACGGTTGTTTCTGGCTGCCCTGCTGCCTGTCATGGCTGTCAGGAGAAATCCCATGAATTATTGCTCTTCCAGATGTAAGAGATTTTCAGGCTGCCTTAAACTGCCTGTGGTTTGTGGTACTGGAGAGGAGAGAAACGAGATTAAACTTCATCTCATCAGTGCAATCTGAAAAGATCACACAGAGGACTAATAATCAGGGCTTTTTCATTCCAGAGTCAGACTTGAGAGCTGTGTGTTTTTGTTTCAAGGTGATGTCACATTAAGCTTGTTGGAAGACAGTGATTAAGGTCAAACAATATTTGAGGAAGATCAAAAATAAAAAAAAAAGAAAAAGCCTTCAGCCCTTTTCTGATGCTTTCCTTATTGCATTTGCTTAAAGGGGAAGGACTGATCATTTTCACTGAAGGCAAAGAATGGGAAGTGGGTTTAGCCCTGTAATTCAACGTTGTCAGCATTTCTCAACACAAGGTTAATGTGAGAAAAATTAGAAATGTTCCCATAAAATTACAGCTCTATTGTTCATTGTAATTTAGTGGATGCATTTATCACCATCAAAAAAAAAAATCGAGTGTCATTTTTTGTTATCTCTAAAGGTCAATTTTGAAGTCTTGATTTTTTTTTTTTAATTCTATGAACATGTCATAGAAAGTCTGGAAATATTCGTTAAAAAATCAGCAGGTGACAGTAATGCTTTCTGATATGTAGAGTTTTTTAAAGACATTTTGGTTTGGTTTTCTTCTCAAGAAAATGCACTCCTATAATCCACCCCCCATAAGTGGTAAACATCAGCAGATTCAATAACCCCAGTTACCGACATTTAACTAAACGTTTTCATAACTGTTTCCAGAATGACTCAGAAAATAAAGCGCAACCTCTCCCATTATGTACAGTTTGAGTCCTCAGGGAGAAAACTTATAACTCATTACATTTCCATTCCCTTTGATCAAATACCACATACAGCACCTGGATATTATAATTTTAAATAATAGTTGTGACACAAACTAGGAAAATGCTTAAAAACCTACGAATCTTAATATGGTTACTACTAGTTCTTATCATTTATGGCATGGAGAAATGGTGAGTGGTTTTGTGGCATTTTGCTAGAGTTCCATTAGCAAAATATTAATTATAGATCAAGAAAACATGTTTTTTAAAAACACCTGGAAATAATTGACAAATATATGTCTTAGATCAGAACATAATTGCCCCAATTCAACCAGTATAACTTTTTTTTTTTTTTCAGATGTAGACTGTTTAAGTAATGGGGTAGGCTACCAGATGTAAACCCTCCCAGGCCAGCTTTTTTTTCCATTTCAGCTCAGGTACCTCCCAAAGGTTCTCTAATGGGAGGGATCCCAGTGAAACAGTGATGAAAACCACAGGTACCAGTGGTTCACATGAAAGCATTTATGGCTTTCCATGCATCACATTATAGCAGAGTGGAAAAAAGCCCTCTGTTGAAAATGCATTAATTATTTGACACTGGTTTGCCTCAAAGTAATTTTTTACTATGGGATGCAAGTGAAAGATCACAGCTGAAAAAAAGATCATCATACTTGAGGTAGGCTCACAGAGTCTTTTCTTATGTTCTGTGTGAAGTTGTCTTGAACTGAAACCTATGCTCCTTAAGGATTAAGGGATTGAAAAGCAAAGACTGAAGCTGCTGTAATTTAAACCTAGAGATTCTCTAGCACAAAGGTGCAAAATGGACTAAGCCAATCTCTTTCCCTGTTCAGTAAAGAAATAATTTTCCTTTGGAAAGTTTTACACTATTAACATTCCAAAGGCATTATCATCTTTAAAGCAAGTGGTCTTCTCTTGGCTTTTACTAGGCACTGAGTACCTGCAGACATTGAACAAGTGGACATGGTTTTAAATTACAATTTATGACCTCTCTAAACAACCATTTATGTATGAGAAATATGAATAAATTTTAAAGAAAAAAATGCATAATGATCATCAATGAGTTGCATTTTCTTAGTTAAATTGGTATTTTATTCATTAAATATTTTTGTGAAGTTTGGGGCTGTATATGCACTTATTGCTTAGTTTCTAGAAAAATGCTTATTTCCAACTCAATGAAATTTAAAAGTATTGTTTATCCTTCAAATAGCAAAAAAAAAATCATTTCTGAGTAATTGAAAGCCACTTAGTTGCCGGCATCTGTTTTCTTACATGTGAGTTAAGTCAAAATGAAAGCTCAAAGAGTGCTTTATTTATTCATTGATCCAATTGTTCATTCAACAGTTATTAAGCACCTACTATGTGCCATGCAGTTAGGCACTTCAGATGCAGTGGTGCAGAAATAATCTTGTCCTCATGTCTAGTGAGATACACCTATATTAAATTAATAAGTAAGTATGTAGCTATTTCAACTAAAATGGTTATACATGCTGCAAAAGGGATGCATAGAGAAGAATCATGGAAATATGGAATTCACATAAATGTGATGTTTTCAGATACTTATGGTTGTATAGCTCTGCTGTGAGGCTGCAGTGGTTTACCCCAAATAAAGTAACTGAAAGCTTTATTTCTATATTTTCTAAAAACAAGCAAAAAAAACCAAAGATGTGGAAAAGCTGAAATCTTTGTGTGCTGATGTCAGAATTCTGAGTTTCATATTTAGTTTCTCTGTTAGGTAGGAAAAATAGTGAGTGAAAGAAGATATTATTTCCAGAATAAACCATTTCTAAATGGTTCTTACTGGTTACATCCAATCTCCCTTTGAGAAGCCATATGAAGAAAAGAGACCATCTTAAAATATCTTAAAATATCAAGCTAAAAATCCTTAGTCACAAAACCTGAATTTTAACTTTTGATTTTTCCTCACATCAATACTCTACTCCAATCCTTCTCAGATATTCAGCCAACATTTCTAATCTACTCTTTGAAGACAAAGTGTAGCATCATTTTCTCACTTCCAACTTGATAATGGTTTGGATATTTCCTATCTTGATCTTTTCAATCTTTTACCCTCTGGATTTTACTTCTTTTCTTCATATTGTTATTACTATTTAGCTAATATTTTTGCCACTCACATTTCATGTCTTCACTGAAGTACAGTTGGGTAATGTTTTTGTTTTTTTTTTTTCTTTTGGTAATTATTTGTTTTATTTGATCAATTTTGGCCAAATCCAGTAATATAAAAAATACAGATCATCTATGTACGTAGATCAGAGGAGGCTGGCTTGCTTTTTATTTGAACCAGTCAACCCAATTTCCTTTAAGTAATTAATTTTTTTAATGTAGTTTTTATTTTATATTGGGATATAGTTGATTTACAATGTTGTGTTAGTTTCAAATGTATAGAAAAGTGATTCAGTTATACATATATCCATTCTTTTTCAGATTCTTTTCTCATATAGGTTATTAAAGAATATTGAGTAGAGTTCCCTGTGCTGTACAGTAGCTCCTTGTTGATTATCTATTTTGCATATAGTAGTGCGTATATGTTAATCCCAAACTCCTAATTTATCCCTCCCCCCTCCACCTTTCTACTTTGGTAACCATAAGTTTTTTGTTCGTTTTTTTTTTTTTTTTTTTTTTTTTTTTTTTTTTTTTTTTTTGCGGTACGCGGGCCTCTCACTGTTGTGGCCTCTCCCGTTGCAGAGCACAGGCTCCGGACGTGCAGGCTCAGCGGCCATGGCTCACGGGCCCAGCTGCTCTGCGGCATGTGGGATCTCCCCGGACCGGGGCACGAACCCGCGTCCCCTGCATCGGCAGGCGGACTCTCAACAACTGCGCCACCAGGGAAGCCCCATAAGTTTGTTTTTGACAGAGAAAGACAAATATCATATGATATCAACTTACATGTTGAATGTAAAATAATGATACAAATGAACTTATTTACAAAACAGAAACAGAATCACAGACACTTTAAGTATTTTCAAATTTTTGTTCCTTTCCAGCCACCCTTGCCTCTGTTCTTGAATTTGAATTCTTCACCTTAATTGAGTTCACCTTCACTCAACTTTCAACTCAAATTACTCATGACATAAAAATTTTCAAGTATTCTCCCTTTTAATATCCAAAGGACTTACTGAGTTTTAAGTTTACAGCATGAATACTATATTTAGTTTTTCACACATGAGTGATGGTTAAAGAAAAAGGTGTAATGAGGTCAAATTTAGGGAGCAGTATTTGTTTCAGAGGTAATTTTTCCTGATTAAAAAATCATAATAAACGTTAATTGTTTAGCAGCTGTAAAACTATAGAAAAAATATTAAAAAGTAAGTGAAAATAACCTGCAAACCAACCAGATTAAATTAGGAGTTTTTACCACTTTATTCTTTTTTGTCATATGTCATATATCATAGGGAAAAAAATATTATTTCTTTTTCTTTTGTTAATTTTAAAATAGTTGATGTAGAACTGCATATTACAAAGTTCTTAGTATGTAAATGAAAGCTCTATTTAAATTAAGTGACAATAGCCATTGTCTTCTCTCTAAGGGAGAAAAAGAAACATGTTTAGTCACTCTATTACCTTCCATTAGAGGAAAGCTTTTTCAAGTTTAACCTGATACTTTCATTGCTAAAATTTTTAAGTATTTGAATATTTTTATAGGAATTGTTCAACCTCCCCACCCTCATTATTTCTGCAAAACTGAAACATTTAACAGTTTTTTTTCAACTTAAAATGACCTCCCACTATGCAATAACAGCTTATTTGATCATTACTCATTCATTCATCATAAAGTAGATCGTGCACATCTACTGTGCATTGTTGGGTTGTATATTTGAAAACTCAAAGGAGCAAAAAAACAGCGATCATGTCCTCAAGAAGTTTACATGGTCTTTTAATTACTTCCAATGTTTAGTTGATAAGGGAATTAATTTTAATATTAGGTAAGTAAAATTTCAGTAATAAAATGAAAACTTGTCACAACTTCATATCACATACTACAGAATAAAATGCAGAAATGTGCATATTATTTAATATTTTAGAAACTCTAGTCCACACTTTTCTGTGATTCTGTGAACATTAAGTTAGCTCTGTTTGTAACAAATTGCATTGCGTACTCCTATCTACTTCATACAACTGCTACTCCCTAGTACATTCAAGTTATTTTTTTCCTGTAAAGAAATAGAATAAAATATTTTACAAATTGCATTTGAAGACATACCAAATAAACGGTAAAAGTATGAATATTGAAAAGTATGCCAGTAGCTCAAATTTGCATGTGACTCTGGGAGTGAGGAATGGCTTTCACACAGTTCTATGGATTCCTATCTGTAGATGCTACTTTGGCCAATGCTTTCCACTTATAACCTTAAAATCCTATCTTGAAGGTTCAGACACCCACTCCAGGAGTAGAAGTAATTCCATTTCTATACTCCATGTGCCTCTTGAGGCCAGATCTGCCAGTAAGTGCTTAATTGGGTTAGAAGATAGTGGATAGTACCAGTTTATCATAGAGGCAACTGACACAAAACTTTTTCACTTATCTGAGGTTAGACTGTGTCTGGGTTCAGAGATGAAAGGTCAGTTCTTTATCCACTAAGTCCCCTAGACATTCCAAAATCCCCAGTACATTACAAATTTGAACAGTTTAAGCTCTCTTAAATAGAGAATCTCTTCTCTGGGTAAAGTATACAGTGTATAGAGATACAGTGGAGAAGAAACATGTGAAAGGTCCCAGCCATGACCTTTTAACATCAATAGTTTTATTTATAGCCAGGCTCTTAGTCTATAGGGCTTAATATAAAAGCAAGAAGAAAGACAAAGGTACCTGGTTAGCTTTATAGTAGCTATCTGGTTATATAAAATTTGTCTTTTTACTCTTGAGCTGAGAATAAAAATTATAAATAATTAAAGTGAAGGCTATTCCAAAGTAAAGAATAACATTCCTCAATCATTTTTAATCAAACACATTCCATTTCTCTCTTTATATGGCCTAAAATACTCTACTAGATTTTAAAGGAATAGATTTATTTCTTCAGATGTATGATTTATTTTTAAAAGACGAAATAATATTATTTTGGGCTTCCCTGGTGGCGCAGTGGTTGAGAGTCCGACGCCTGCCGATGCAGGGGACACCGGTTCGTGCCCCGGTCCGGGAAGATCCCACATGCAGCGGAGCGGCTAGGCCCGTGAGCCATGGCCTCTGAGCCTGCGCGTCCGGAGCCTGTGCGCCGCAACGGGAGAGGCCACAACAGTGAGAGGCCCGCGTATCACAAAAAAATAAATAAATATATATATATAATTTTGTTTTTCTTACTACCTGCCTCCTTGTCACATATTTGGTGTCTTGCTGTATTTAAAATTACATGTTAGAAAGCTGTAGATTATAGCAGCCAAAACCATGTTTCATGGAACTTTAGTAGTTTAGAAAATTTAGCAAGCACAGATGTATGCCTTGGTTTGCTGTTTTCAAAATAGTTCTCAAGGACTTTTAAGAAATGCCTGAAGGTACATTGGGAGAAGTTCAAAGAGGTCAGAAAATCCACAGTGGGAGGAAAGTGTGAAACAAAGCTGGAGACTAGGCCACCAAGGTCTCTGTGTGACAAGCCAGAGAAGATGACTTAACCTAAGGGAAGCCTGGAAAGGTTTTATATGGAAGAGAGCCTGATCTTAGTTCCCATCTCTATTCTGGAGAATTACAGGAAGGCACTTTGGGCTTTCATTATCTCCGGGGAAGACCACGACCCTCTCCTTTCAACCCTCAGGGACGCATCCACCTCCCTGAGTATCCCTAGCTGATGGGTAGCCTTTCACAGATATGATAACCTGTGTGCAGTTTCTCGCAAGTTGTTAGTTTCATTCATGCTAAAATAGTCATAGAAACTAACAGGTAACCTTTTATGTTTAACTGGAACCTCCAGAGGCAACATCTTTACTCCAAAATGTCACTAAATTGGTCAGAGTTTCAAGTGTTGTATCTATGTTTTGAGTTGTCAAGGATGCTCTTCTACACTTCATTTTAGGTTGAGTGTAACACTTGAGACTTTTCTCTTCTAGTTCAATGTTCTAGCTTCAAATTCCCAGCCAACCATCCCAGTGTGATACAGACATCTGTGAATGACTACCAACACTTTAGAGACAAAACCACCAGGGCTGCATTATTTTCTAGTTAAGAGATATCTGCTTAGTCATTAAGTTGAAAAGGAAAAAAAGATCTTTGGTAAACAGTTTTGAGGATCTAATAGTGGGTAAAAGCCCAAAGTATCAGAACTGATAAGATACTGAGTATCTTATAGCAGATAGAAGCCCAGCTTCCAGAGTTAGACAGACCTGGATTAGAATCTCTAGTCAAAGAGCCCAAAATATATAGTTGACTGACTCTTCTCTTTCTTGTAGTCGTTTTACATGTCTCTAATATTTATCAGTAAATAGATTGAGAGAAAACTCTAAAACATATGTAGAAAGAACAGCAATGATAAAATATTACTAATGAAATTCATTTCCTTCAAATGTACCCTCCTTGTGGTCTCCAGAAAGTGATTATTTTCACCTCTCTGGTGAATGAAAGGGAAAAAACTTGTCCACATTCTCTACTACAGAAGAACTTTGTCAGATTGTATTACAGAATCATTGGGGTGTCATAACAGAATCAGAAATGGTGAAGTTATCAACTCTCCTCTCTCATATCCTATTGCAGGAGACCTAAACCAGCCCCAGAAAATTACTCTCCTCTTTCTGTCCTGCTCTAAGTCATACTAAGAATGAAAATTGTCCCAGGTATATGTTGGTACTTCAGTATCACCAAGACCAAAACCCCTTTATCGCCAGGAATAATTTCTGGCTCCAATGTCCTCAGGTTCTCCTTCCTTCCATTGCTTTCCATTTTTATTAGTCAATCTAATTACTGAATGCCTACTATATTCCAAACCCTACATGAGGCTCCTCAGGTAAAGATGAACAGATAATCCATAATCCTTGCCATGGATGAGTCTAGAGCCAAAATAAGGAAGAAAATAAATGAATCAATAAATGTCTCATTTTCTAGAAACTGTTATCTGTTTACATGGTAGAGAATCTGAGGGAAGCTAGTGCTTAAAAATTTAGATTTTATGTTGTAGAAGGCAGATGGTGTTTACTCTTGGTGACTTAAGGGGGACTCAGAGAAACCATCTCGGGTGCTACAGATCTTCTGTTTCTTGGTCTGGGAGTAGATTTCACAGCTGTGCTCAGTTTGTGAAAAAATCATTGAGTTGCACACTTATATGCACTTTTCCCTTATATATTGCACTTCCATTAAAAATTTTTTAATTATATCTAGATATCTTTTTCCTTTGCATAGAACAGATATTTTACATAGGCTAGGCACACGTATTCCATAGACTCAACAAATATTTTAAAAAATTGAATTATAATTTAAATTTCTAAAAAATTAAAAACTAAAAATTCCTAAGTCCTTTTCCAACCATGAAAAAAAAAATCCTTATTTTTGTAAATGAATCGCTATGCTGAAGCTTCAGTTATGCTTCTATTTGTAATAAGATCATTCTGTTCAAAGCCTTTAAAACTATTCCCACATATTCAAGAGATATTATATTCACATAGTCATCCTAAAGAGTACTTCCCACCAGAAAAGTCAGCACACCAGTTGCTCTGAAATTCCCATTTGGGTCTCTTTTTTTTCACCTACCAACAGCTTACTAAATGATGTCTTGAGCAAACTAGCAATTGCATTCACTATATCCTCTTGGTATTACACTATATTAACATCCATCATTTTTTTTTTCATGAAAATGTCATTTGCGGGTATGATTTACTTTAAATGCTCAGTTTCTACTGCTGAATATAAAATACATCCAACTCGTGGAAAAAATATAGCACCAAGCCAAGCAGACCCTCAAAATTGTTTTAGAATTAATTCCATAGACATCATACAATTTTCCCAATAAATATATCGCCGAACAACACATAGCAAGTAGTGCTAAATTTACTTTTCTCTGTAGAATTTAATCCTGTTGAATACATACCCTCTTGAATTTTCCTTTGATTTCAAGCCACGGGATTCATATTATTCCTTACTCCTCCTGAGCCCACATTCTAGGTTCCTCCTTCTCTAACCCCTGATGACAAAACAAGATTCTATAACATTTATTTGTCTCTAGAAAGTACTTGCTCATCCTTAAGGTTCTACCCCACAACTCACTCTGGTCTCCCTGTATATATTTCTCTCTCAGTGTGAACAGATGTTGCCATAATTTTAATAGCATCACGCTTAGTTCTAGCTTCCAAACCCTAGTGACAACTAGAACTCTTAACTTGGAAGGTTCCAACCATTTCCAGCTCAACATATCCAAAATCCAACTTCATGCTCTTGAAATCTACTTCTCCCTTCCACCACCTCACCTCAGCTTGCCCTCAGCCAACCCTCTGGGTTTTCCGTATTGGTTAAGGACAGTCCCTCTCCTGAATGCCTTTCCAATATCCCGCTCACTATACCTTTGCTACATAATTCCACTGTCACCTATTACCTCATGCCTGGTGCCCTCTAACCCCATACCCCTGCAATCAAAGTATATATTGTCATGTGCTTAATGCTATCCTTTTACTCATTCATTCACTTCTTCATTCAACAAATATTTGTTGAATAACTGCCCCTGCTAGGCTTTGGATACTCAGAGATAAACAGGACACAGACTTTTCTATGAAGAAACACTGTCTCAAGGGGGAACACGTACAAGATTGGCTTATATTCTGCAGCAGAGGGTTTAAATGCCTTTGTATGTCACATAAATGTTCTTCATAATCTGGACTCAACAAACCTCTTCCGCTTCTTTGACTGCATTTGCCTAGTGTGTGTCCTTGACTCCAGGCACCCAGAACTCCATGTAGATCTCCAATGAGCCTTTCCCTTATTCCTTTATTCCCTCTGCCTGAAATGTCCTTCTCAACCTTGTCAGTCCAGAAGACTGATTCTGGAGCTATTTTCTGCCCTCCTCAGACAGTTGGCATCTGTTCTCTGTACTCAATAACATCCTGTGCAAATTTAACATTTATCACACTACTTACTAATTATTGATTTTCACTTCTGCCTTTCCTGCTAGATAGTGAGGTGCATGAGAGTAGTGATTGAATCTCCTGTGGCCTTCGGGTTGAATGAGCAATAATCATATACTTGAGAATAAGAAAATGATTAAGAACACAGCCCAGGTTGGCTGCATGAACACAGCCTGAATGGGGTTAGTGCAAGAGACTTATTTTTGCCTCTTTGTTTCCTGGTGCGCGAAGAGAGGGGATTAAGAGCGCTGCTTAAAGGAGCTCCAGAGACGGGCGCGAGCCGCGGCTAAAAGCGCGGACCCCAGAGACGGGCATGAAATGCTAAGGCTGCTGCTGCCGCTGCCACCAAGAAGCCTGTGTGCAAGCGCAGGTCACTATCCACACCGCCCCTCCCAGGAGCCTGTGCAGCCCGCCACTGCCAGGGTCCTGTGATCCAGGGACAACTTCCCCAGGAGAAGGCACGGCGCACCTCAGGCTGGTGCAACGTCACGCTGGCCTCTGCCGCTGCAGGCTCGCCCCGCATCCGAACCCCTCCCTGCCACCCCCCCACCCCCACCCCACCCCCACCCCCGGCCTGAGTGAGGCCGGAGCCCTTTAACCTGGTCCTGTCTGAGCGAAGAACAGACGCCCTCAGTCGACCTACGCGCAGAGGCGGGGCCAAATCCAAAGCTGAACCCCGGAGCAGTATGAACAAAGAAGAGAAAGGGAAATCTCTCCCAGCAGCCTCAGGAGCAGCAGATTAAATCTCCACAAACAAGTTGATGTACCTGCATCTCTGGGATTCCTGAATAGACAAGGAATCATCCCAAATTGAGGAGGTGGACTTTGGGAGCAACGATATACATTTGTTCCCCCTTTTTCTCTTTTTGTGAGTGTGTATGCATATGTTTCTGTGTGATTTTTGTCGATATAGCTTTGCTTTTAACATTTGTCCTAGGGTTCTGTCCTTTTTTTTAGTATAGTTTCCAGTGCTTCTTATCATTGGTGGATTTGTTTATTTGGTTTGGTTGTTCTCTTCTTTCTTTTTTTTTTTTAATTACTTTAAATTTTTTTAATAATTATTTTTTTTTGTTTTTATTTTAATAACTTTTTAATTTAATTTAATTTTATCTTTTTCTTTTTTTCTTCCTTTTATTCTAAGCCGTGTGGATGACAGGCTTTTGGTGCTCCAACCAGGCGTCAGGGCTGTGCCTCTGTGGTGGGAGAGCCAAGTTCAGGACACTGGTCCACCAGAGACCTCCTGACCACACGTAATATCAAACGGCAAAAATCTCCCAGAGATCTCCATCTCAATGCCAAGACCCAGCTCCACTCAACAACCAGCAAGATACAGTGCTAGGGCTTCCCTTGTGGCGCAGTGGTTGAGAGTCCACCTGCTGATGCAGGGGACACGGGTTCGTGCCCCGGTCCGGGAAGATCCCACATGCCGCGGAGTGGCTAGGCCCGTGAGCCATGGCTGCTGGGCCTGTGCGTCCGGAGCCTGTGCTCCACAATGGGAGAGGCCACAACAGTGAGAGGCCTGAATACCACAAAAAAAAAAAAAAAAAAAAAAAAGAAGAAGATACAGTGCTGGACACCTCATGCCAAACAACTAGCAAGACAGGAACACAACTCCACCCATTAGCAGAAAGGCTGCCTAAAATCATAATAAGGTCACAGACACCCCAAAACACACCACCAGACGTGGACCTGCCCACCAGAAAGACAAGATTCAACTTCATCCACCAGAACACAGGCACTGGTCCCCTCCACCAAGAGGGCTACACAAACCACTGAACCAACCTTACCCACTGGGGACAGACACCAAAAACAATGGGAACTATGAACTTGCAGCCTGTGAAAAGGAGACCCCAAACACAATAAGTTAAGCAAAATGAGAAGACAGAGAAACACACAGCAGATGAAGGAGCAAGGTAAAAACCCACCAGAACTAACAAATGAACAGGAAATAGGCAGTCTACCTGAAAAGAATTCAGAAAAATGGTAGTAAAGATGATCCAAAATCTTGGAAATAGAATGGAGGAAATACAAGAAAAGTTTAACAAAGGCCTAGAAGAACTAAAGAGCAAACAAACAATCATGAACAACCCAATAAATGAAATTAAAAATTCTCTAGAAGGGATCAATAGCAGAATAACTGAGGCAGAAGAACGGATAAGTGACCTGGAAGATAAAATAGTGGAAATAACTACTGCAGAGCAGAATAATAATAAAAAAATAAAATGAAAATAATTGAGGACAGTCTCAGAGACCTCTGGGACAATATTAAAGGCACCAACATTTGAATTATAGGGGTTCCAAAGAAGAAGAGAAAAATAAAGGGACTGAGAAAATAGTTGAAGAGATTATAGTTGAAAACTTCCCTAATATGGGAAAGGAAATAGTTAATCAAGTCCAGGAAGCACAGAGTCCCATACAGGATAAATCCAAGGAGAAACACGCCAAGACACATATTAATCAAACTATCAAAAATTAAAGACAAAAAATTAAAAGTAGCAAGGGGAAAACAACAAATAATATAAAAGGGAATCCCCATAAGGTTAACAGCTGATCTTTCAGCAGAAACTCTGCAAGCCAGAAGAGAGTGGCAGGACATATTTAAAGTGATGAAAGGGAAAAACCTACAACAAGATTACTCTACCCAGCAAGGATCTCATTCAGATTTGATTAATTCTCTTAGCAAAAACTAAGAGAATTCAGCACCGCCAAACCAGCTTTACAACAAATGCTAAAGGAACTTCTCTAGGCAGGAAACACCGGAGAAGGAAAAGACCTACAATAACAAACCCAAAACAATTAAGAAAATGGTAATAGGAACATACGTAATTTACCTTAAACATAAGTGGATTAAATGCTCCAACCAAAAGACATAGACTGGCTGAATGGATACAAAAACAAGACCCATATATATGCTGTCTACAAGGGACCCACTTCAGACCTAAGGACACATACACAGACTGAAAGTGAGGAGATGGAAAAAGATATTCCATGCAAATGGAAATCAGAAGAAAGCTGGAGTAACATTCTCATATCAGACAAAATATACTTTAAAACAAAGACTATTACAAGAGACAAAGAAGGACACTACATAATGATCAAGGGATCAATCCCAGAAGAAGATGTAACAACTGTAAATATTTATGCACCCAACATAGGAGCACCTCGATACATAAAGCAAATACTAACAACCATAAAAGGGGAAATCGACAGTAACATTCACAGTAGGGGACTTTAACACCCCACTTTCACCAATGGACATATCGTTCAAAATGAAAATAAATAAGGAAACACAAGCTTTAAATGACACATTAAAGAAGATGGACTTAATTAATATTTATAGGACATTCCACCCAAAAACAACAGAAAACACTTTCTTCTCAACTGCTCATGGATCAGTCTCCTGGATAGATCATATCTTGGGTCACAAATCAAGCCTTGGTAAATTTAAGAAAATTGAAACCATATCAAGTGTCTTTTCTGACCACAACACTATGAGACTAGATATCAATTACAGGAAAAACATCTGTAAAAAATACAAACACATGGAGGCTAATCAATACACTACTTAATAACCAAGAGATCACTGGAGAAGTTAAAGAGGAAATCAAAAAATACCTAGAAACAAATGAAATGAAAACACAATGACCCAAAACCTATGGGATGCAGGAAAAGTAGTTCTAAGAGGGAAGTTTATAGCAATACAATCCTACCTTAAGAAACAAGAAACATCTCAAATAAACAACCTAACCTTACACCTAAAGCAATTAGAGAAAGAAGAAAAAAACAAACAAACAAACAAAAAACCCAAAGTTAGCAGAAGGAAAGAAATCATAAAGATCAGATCAGAAATAAATGAAAAAGACATGAAGGAAATGATAGCAAAGATCAATAAAACTAAAAGCTGGTTCTTTGAGACGATAAACAAAATTGATAAACCGTTAGCCAAACCCATCAAGAAAAAATGGGAGAAGAACTCAAATCAATAGAATTAGAAATGGAAAAGGGAAAGTAACAACTGACACTGCAGAAATACAAAGGATCATGAGAGATTACTACAAATAATTATATGCCAATAAAATAGACAACCTAGAAGAAATGGACAAATTCTTAGAAATGCACAACCTTCCGAGACTGAACCAGGAAGAAATAGAAAATATGAACAGACAAATCACAAGCACTGAAATTGAAACTGTGATTAAAAATCTTCCAACAAACAAAAGCCCAGGAACAGATGGCTTCACAGGCAAATTCTATCAAACATTTAGAGAAGAGCTAACACCTATCCTTCTCAAACCTTCTAAAATATAGCAGAGGGAGGAACACTCCCAAACTCATTCTATGAGGCTACCATCACCCTGATACCAAAACCAGACAAAGATGTCACAAAGAAAGAAGACTACAGACCAATATCATTGATGAACATAGATGCAAAGATCCTCAACAAAACACTAGCAAACAGAATCCAACAGCACATTAAAAGGATCATACACCATGATCAAGTGAGGTATATCTCAGGAATGCAAGGATTCTTCAATATATGCAAATCGATCAATGTGATACAGCATACTAACAAATTGAAGGAGAAAAAAGATGTGATCATCTCAATAGATGCAAAGAAAGCTTTTGACAAAATTCAACACCAATTTATGATAAAAAGTCTCCAGAAAGTAGGCATAGAGGGAACATTCCTCAACATAATAAAGGCCATATATGACAAACCCACAGCCAACATCATGCTCAATGGTGAAAACCTGAAAGCATTTCCACTAAGATCAGGAACAACACAAGGTTGCCCATTCTTACCACTATTATTCAACATAGTTTTGGAAGTTTCAGCCACAGCAATCAGAAACTAAAAAGAAATAAAAGGAAGCCAAATCAGAAAAGAAGAAGTGTCACTGTTTGCAGATGACATAATACTATACATAGAGAATCCTAAAAATGCTACCAGAAAACTACTAGAGCTAATCAATGAATTTGGTAAAGTAGCAGGATACAAAATTAATGTACAGAAGTCTCTTGCATTCCTATGCACTAATGATGAAAAATCTGAAAGTGAAATTAAGAAAACACTCCCATTTACCATTGCAACAAAAAGAATAAAAAATCTAGGAATAAACCTTCCTAAGAAAAAAGACCTGTATGCAGAAAATTATAAGACACTGATGAAAGAAATTAAAGATGATTCAAATAGATGGAGAGATATACCATGTTCTTGAATTGGAAGAATCAACATTGTGAAAATGACTATACTACCCAAAACAATCTACAGATTCAATGCAATCCCTATCAAACTACCAATGGCATTTTTCACAGAACTAGAACAAAAATTTTCACAATTTGTATGGAAACACAAAAGACCCCGAATAGCCAAAGCAATCTTGAGAAAGAAAAACTGAGCTGGAGGAATCAGGCTCCCTGACTTCAGACTATACTACAAAGCTACAGTAATCAAGAGAGTATGGTACTGGCACAAAAACAGATATATAGATCAATGGAACAGGATAGAAAGCCCAGAGATAAACCCTTGTACATATGGTCACCTTATCTTTGATAAAGGATGCAAGAATATACAATGGAGAAAAGACAGCCTCTTCAATAAATGGTGGTGGGAAAACTGGACAGCTTCATGTAAAAGAATGAAATTAGAACAGTCCCTAACACCATACACAAAAATAAGCTCAAAATGGATTAAAGACCTAAATGTAAGGTGAGACACTATAAAACTCTTAGAGGAAAACATAGGCAGAACACTTTATGACATAAATCACAGCAAGATCCTTTTTGACCAACCCCCTAGAGAAATGGAAATAAAACCAAAAATAAACAAATGGGACCTAATGAAACTTAAAAGCTGTTGCACAGCAAGGGAAACCATAAACAAGATGAAAAGACAACCCTCAGAATGGGAAAAATATGTGCAAATGAAACAACTAACAAAAGATTAATCTCCAAAATGTACAAGCAGCTCATGCAGCTCAATATCAAAAAAAAGAAACAAAGCCAACCAAAACTGAGCAGAAGACCTAAATAAACATTTCTCCAAAGAAGATATACAGATTGCCAACAAACTCATGAAAGAATGCTGAACGTCATTAATCATTAGAGAAATGCAAATCAATACTACAATGAGGTATCATCTCACACAGCTCAGAATGTCCATTATCAAAAATCTACAAACAATGAATGCTGGAGAGGGTGTGGAGAAAAGGGAACCCTCATACACTGTTGATGAGAAAGTAAATTGGTACAGCCACTATGGAGAACAGTATGGAGGTTCCTGAAAAAAACTAAAAATCGAACTGCCATACGAACCAGCAATCCCACTACTGGGCATATACCCTGAGAAAACCATAATTCAGAAAGAGTCATGTATCACAATGTTCATTGCAGCTCTATTTACAATCTCCAGGACATGGAAGCAACCTAAGTGTCCATCGACAGATGAATGGATAAAGAAGGTGTGGCACATATATACAATGGAATATTACTCAGCCATAAAAAGAAACGAAATTGAGTTATTTGTAGTGAGGTGGATGGACCTAGAGTCTGTCATACAGAGTGAAATAAGTCAGAAAGAGAAAAACAAATACCATATGCTATAGCACACATATATATGGATCTTAAAAAAAAAAAATGGTCATGAAGAACCTAGGGGCAAGACAGGAATAAAGATGCAGACCTACTAGAGAATGGACTTGAAGACACAGGGAGGGGGAAGGGTGTCTCATCCATAATAAGTGTCTCATCCATAATAAGTACTCAGTACTTTTTAGCTATTGTTATTATGTCTGATGGAAAGTGGGGGTGGCATTATGATTCCCTTCACATTTTACAATTGTGATCAGATGATAAGAAAAACAGATGGAAGGGGAAAGGAAGTAACCTTTTAAGAATTCACTCTGTATTCGTCTTACTTCAGGTATGTTATCTCCTTGATACTCCCAGCCACTCCGGTGGAATAAGGATTGTTAATGCCAATTTACAGATTAGAAAACTGAGTCTCAAAGAGTGTAAGTGACTCATTCAAGGGCATAGAGCTCCAGTTTTAAGATGGATTGGATGAAACATCTGTGACTTCCATAGCAAAATGCCATAGACTGAGTGGCTTAAGCAACAAAAAATTATTTATCACAGTTCTGGAGGCTTGGAAGTCCAAGATTAGTTGCTGGTAGATTTGCATCCCAGTGAAGGCTCCCTTCTTGGCTTGCAGATGTTCACCTTCTTGCTATGCCCTCTCATGGTGACAAGAGACAGATCTCTTTCTTCCTCTTTTTATAAAGCCACCAATACTAGAGGCCCATTCTTATGATCTTATTTAAACTTAATTACCTCCTAAAAGCCCTATCTCCAAATACAGTCACACTGCGTGTAGGGCTTTGACAAACGAATTTGAGGGGGGATACAATTCAGTCCATGGCATTCATGTTCTTTGTGCTGAATCTCACTGCCATCAACACAAGATGAACCAACGTGAACAGGGTCCACTGGTAAAGTCCTTAAGAGCAGAAACTATGGATCTAATTTTCCCCAAAGCGTGAGTCTTTTTAGCCCTTCTCCCTTTATTCTATCCCTTATTACTAGAGTTTCTTGATCATCCATAATATAAAATAGCTGTTGGTAAAGCAAACAGTAGGTCTGTGTCATGTGCTACCCATCCAAGAGGAGCACCCTAAGGGACAAATAATTTAAGGCAGAAGACATTCTGGACGATGAGTTTGAAAATGTCTAGTTCTTCAACATAGCCATGGGGGTTGGGAGAAGGGACAGCAGAAACTAGAGTAACAGGCTAGAATACCTACGTGGATGATCGTGTAGGAAAAGGTGGCGAATCACCCTGGAATGTGGTGGTCTGGTGCTGATAGAGTGGAGAAGAGGTTTGGAGGAAGTGTTGAGTCAAAAGGAGCCCACTGAATATGCCAAGAACTACAAATCCTGTGGCTGTGATGGAAGAAGCAAGAGATGCCCACTCAGGCTGGGTACCTGGTCTTCCTCCCAATACTTTTCTGCCCCCCACACCTCTGTTTTTGGACCTCGACTCCAGTGGCAGGACCTCTAAACCACATTGACATTATAATATAGAATGACTAATATTGGACCACCTGTTTGTTTCTTTTTTTTGTTTTTTGTTTTTTTTTGCGGTACGCAGGCCTCTCACTGCTGTGGCCTCTCCCGTTGTGGAGCACAGGCTCCGGACGCGCAGGCTCAGCGGCCATGGCTCACGGGCCCAGCTTCCTGGACAGGGGCACGAACCCACGTCCCCTGCATCGGTAGGCGGACTCTCAACCACTGTGCCACCAGGGAAGCCCTGTATTACCCTTTAATCCTGAGGGGAAAAGAACAATTTCTAGATTGTCCAGGTAAGTATCCCTAAGAGAAGGATAAAATACGGGAAGAGAATTTTTCTAGTCATCAGAAACCTCCAGCTGAATGGCAGTACTGGCAAATCAAAAGAACCCCAAATATGGATTGAAAATTCAATGGTAATTGATGGCTTTTTTCAAAGACAAAGTATGTAGTTGCCTCATTAAATTCTCTTATAGTACAAGAAGTAAAGTGGCAGGACCTGAAGCCCAACACCCTGATTTCCTCTATAAGGACTCTCAACCACCTATGTGTTTTGTGAGAATAAAAGAGTTAAGAATGGAAGCACTATTCTCATCAATCATGGATGAGCATATAAATTGTGTAATATTCACATAATGGAATATTATGTATCAATATGGATTTTTTTGAGATCTCACAAACCTAATGTTAACCTCAGAAACATTGTATCTCACAAACATAATGCTGAGTGAAAAAAATGAGTACAAGTTGTATGGTTCCATTTGTATAAAGTTCAGAATTAGACAAGACTGATCTGAAAGTCAGGAGGTTGGGCACCCTTGAGGAAGGACAGGAACTGGAAAGGGGTGGGGTTTGTGGTGCTGGTAAGGTTCCATTTCTTTATCTGCCTTCTGTTCACATGAGTATGTTTGCTTAAGGACAATTCATTAAGCTGTACACATGATTTGTGTGCCATTCTATTTGTTTATCTCAATTAAAATTTCTAAAATTTAAAAACACCACACTGGGTATATACTGAAAAGAGTTGAAAGCAAGGATTCAAATAGATATTCGTACACCTGTGTTTATAGTAGCATTATTCACAATAACCAAAAGAGGGAAACAACTTAATGTCCATTGACAGATGAATGGATAAACAAAATGTGGGGCTTCCCTGGTGGCGCAGCGGTTGAGAGTCCACCTGCCGATGCAGGGTACACGGGTTCGTGTCCCGGTCCGGGAAGATCCCACATGTTGTGGAGCGGCTGGGCCCGTGAGCCATGGCCGCTGAGCCTGCACGTCCGGAGCCTGTGCTCCGCAACAGGAGTAGGCCAAAACAGTGAGAGGCCCACGTACCGCAAGAAACAAAAACAAAAACAAAATGTGGTATATCCACACAATGGAATATTATTCAGCCTTAAAAAGGAATGATATTCTGATACATGCTACACCAGGGAAGAAACTTGAAAACGTTACACTAAGTGAAATAAGCCAAACACAAAAGGAGATATATCGTATGTTTCCATTTTTATGATGCCTTAGTCAATTCTGACTTCTATGACAAAATACCATCAACTTGGTGGCTTATAAACAACAAATATTAATTTCTCACAGTTCTGGAGGCTAGGAAGTCCAGTATCAAGGTGCTAGAAAATTCAGTGTCTGATGTTCATAGTTGTCTTCTTGCTGTGTCTGCACATGGCAGAAGGGACAAAGGAGCTTTCTGGAGTCCCTTTTATGAGGGCACTAATCCAGTCCATGCAGGCAGAGCCCTTATGACCTAATCACCTACCAAAGGCCCACCTCTTAATATCATCACATTGGGGATGAGAATTTCAACATATGAATCCGGGGGGGTGGCAACAAAAACATTCAGTCTATGGCATGACATACCTATGGTTGTCAAATTCATAGAGACAGAAAGTAGCATAGTGTTGACCAGGGGCTGAGGGGAGAGAGGAATGGAAATTATTACTTAACAGGTATGGAGTTTGAGTTTGAGATGATGAAAAATTTCTGGAGACTGATAGTGGTAATGGTTGCCCAATAATGTGAATATAATTAGTGCCACTGAATTGTACATCTAAAAATGGTTAAAATGGTAAATTATACATTATATGTATTTTATCAAAATAAAAAAAATCAAAAAACAAGAAAAGAATGGAGGCACATGTCTTTCCCTTCTCTTTCAGTGGGAGCTTGCCACCCTGTCCACAAGATCCTCCAGACAAATTCCCACCGTCACTTGTTTTCAAGGCCAACAGTTTCAAATTCTCGGGATCCAACTCTGGGATGTCCTTCTGACTTTGACCAACTTCTTTATCTCGAGGCCACATGCTAAAATTTCCTTGGGCTGGTTCTATTTCACTTATAGGAGTAGAAGAAAGTATTTTGAGAGGAATCTACTTGTTTAATATGATCAGGCGATTTGAGTTATTGACAGCCACACAGGAACATCTTACAAACATACATCATTCCCAGACCAATCTTCTAAAATATACCTCTTGGAATGAAAACCTTGGTAATATAGAGGGAATTCCTTGTTCCTCTGAGAAGAATACAATCCACTGAGCAAAAATTTCAGCATTTATTTATACCCCACCTATGTGTAAACAGACCTAAGACTAAAATTATTAAATGGCCAGATTCACAAAAGAATAATCTGGAAACAATAGTGAAAATACTTTAAGACATTTTATTTTCAAATAATGCCAAAACATCTATTCAACTGAGCTAACTATTCATTTACTTTTGTCTACATAATATCAAAAAGTTTGACTGAATTTTTCACTGAGCTTATTAATATTTTCACTGAATTTCCAGATGTTTTCCTTTCACATATTGGTGTCACTATATATCTTTATTTTCCCCTTACACTATCATTCCTACGTATAGTTTATTGTTGGGAGATAGCTGCAGGGCAGGACAGATATTAAAACTATATAAGATCTCATAAGATGTGAAGCTGAATATCTATTTTTAGATCAGGTAACCTTTTTATAGCTTTGGGGGAAAACATGGATAGTACTCCAGTGTGTGTGTGTGTGTGTGTGTGTGTGTGTGTGTACACCGACAAGGAATTCTTCTATATTGAGAATGAGCAAAACCCTATGCCAACCATTGCAAGAAAACCCTAGAAGTTTTTTTTTTTTTTTTTTTAATATATAGGTTTACAAAGGATCTTCATTTATGTACATCTCAGCCGAACTTATATACTACTTCAGGGGAATTAGTATAGAATACTGGTTAAGAAGACAGAGTTTTACTCTTCACTCTGACAATTTCCTAGCTTTCCTCAGTTTTCTCATCTGTATTACAGGGATAAAAACCACACTTTTCTTTTGGAATGCTGAGTGAGAAAGGACTTAACACAGTGACATGCTCAGTTAATGTTAGTGCTCATACTAAGAACCAGGAAACTGGGCATTTTTAATTATGAAATAACTTTCAACAAGCAGATATTCAAATATGCAGTGACATTTGAATTTTGTTGTTGTTTTGAGAAGCGACATTTCATAGGCAGATTGTGACCTGAGGGAGGCAGAGCCCAGAGCCAACAATTTTGTTTTGTTCTTAGTTTAGGCAGCAAAACGAGTATTTGGAAAAGTAGGAATCTGATAGCGTTTTGTTAATACGACTACACTATCCTACTATTTTGTTCCTTTTGAAATGATGAAATTTTCTGATTTAATTTTAATGACAATAATTCACTTGAGTTAACTCATGGTCAGTCATGTATATCTCTGTTCTCCTTTGTTGCTGCTGGTGACTCAGTTGCTCAACTACCGTCAGCTGGGGCTTTAAAAACAAGGTTTTAGTTCTTAGCTTTATCTTCTTATGGTCCAACTGGATGGCATGAACTTGCTTGACGTTAAGAGACAAAATGTATTTTCCTAAACAAAATATCTAAGATTCAGGTTCCCGAGTGTCATGGAGGTTCCAGGTCCTTGGTTTAGGACCTGTAAAATCCCTACCCACCGCTGGAGCAACTCCTTTTATGGGAATGTCTCTGGTTACTTGGCTCTTTGCCTCTTCTAGTTCCTAGAACAAAGAACGTCAGGTTTCACAGGCAAGCATATGTCCTTCTGTCTAGCTCTCAAATTATAAGTCCATTATTCTACTGCACAAGAAGAAATTGTTCCAAATTAAATCAAGACTAACTTGCAAGAATCCTGCTTGGTTGTGTCTCTAACGATTTCCAGACTAATAAGCAACACGTAGATGGCTCAATACAATTCTCAGTGTCCCAAAGCATATTAATTTTTTTGTCGAAGAACTAGATCTTTGCCTGAGCTTTTTCCCCTGCCCCAGGTCTTCAAACTCTCCAAAAATTGTACCCTTTGGAAATATATGTGTTATATTGTTATTTTTCCATAACTGGAGTTTTAGTTTTCAAATAGTTCAAATAATAATAAAGAATTTATTTTAAATAAACATCCAAACTTTTGTCTCTGTATCTCCGTCACCTAAGTGAGCACAGTATTTTAGAGTTTAGGAAGTTTCCTTAACTTGGTTATAACTCTAAGAATCATAAACTGAATTTTTATAGACATCTTGTTTGATCTATTTTGCTTCTTGAGTTAATTTTTTTTCTAATTCACAAAAGTAGCAAATTCTCGTAAATATTTCAGATATCACAGTTATATATAAAGTTAAAAGTAGAGGTATTTTCTGCACCCCCAATCTCATGACTCAAAAGTAACTCTTTTTAAAATTATTTGGTATTGTTCTAGATCTTTTCCTATGCACATAATCAATCCGAATATGAGGATATATTCCTTACAAATTTGTTTATCTTTCCTATTTTCCCCTCCTTCATCCTATAGCCCCTTCCCATACCCTACCTCTCAATTCAGCCAGTTATGCATATTTCATGGTCTTTTTCTTCAGGAAATTGTGTGTGTGTGTGTGTGTGTGTGTGTGTGTGTGTGTGTGTGTCAAGGATAAAATAAATGGCCCTAAGACAGTTTCCTTTAGTCTTTTATACTAATTTTAACTCATATAAGGGGCTTCCTTGGTGGCGCAGTGGTTGAGAGTCCGCCTGCCGATTCAGGGGACACGGGTTCGTGCCCCGGTCCGGGAAGATCCCACATGCCGCGGAGCGGATGCGCCCGTGAGCCATGGCCGCTGAGCCTGCGCGTCCAGAGCCTGTGCTCCGCAACGGGAGAGGCCACAACAGTGAGAGGCCCGCGTACCGCAAAAAACAAAAACAAAAACAAAAAAAAACAAGTTATCTAGGTACCTTTGAAAAAACTAGCGAAAAAGAGAGAATTTTTGAGGTCCATTAAATGAGAGAGCACAATTCTACCCCAAACTAAAGGATGGAAATCTGGGGAATTTGTGAGAGTGAAGAGGGGGATTCCTACCTTCCAAGCTCAGTGCCAAGACTTCCCACGGTAATTGCATGAGTTTACCTAAGAAAACAGGGCTTTAAACAAGAGCTCCATACTTCTTGTAATGCTACATGTGCAAGGGAAGCAGAAATACACCAGTTTCAAATGTTTATTCCTGGCTTGGAATATAAGTGATCAGTGTTGACAGTGATGGACTGAAGATTAGATCTTTCTGCTACATGTGGGGCAGTAACCAGTGAAGGTGGACCAGGACCTCAATGCAGCTGTGGCTGAATTGTTCATAAAATAAACAGGATAGGGTTTGGAATACGATTTAAATAGATACAAAGAAAAGATGCTTCAAATATATCTGAGATGTCTGTTGGGATGGTCTCCAAAACATAGGAAAATTTGGGGATGTAGTTCATTTTTCGTAACAGAAAAGGGATCATACTGTGCCTTATTTTTCTATGCATTGGTTTTTCAATCATTCTGGAGATCTTTCCATGAAGTCTATTCTGTTTCATAGTTAAATAGTATTTCGTGATGGACATACAATTATTTATTTAGCCATTTCCTTATTGGTAAACATTTAGATTATCTCTAATGTCTGCTTTTGCAAGTATGGTTGCATTGTGTATTTCTACCTGTAGGATTTCTAGAAGTGAAATTACTATACCAATGGATTGAATATTTTAAATTGTGTTAGCTTTGAGAATCTCCTAATGTTCTGTATTATTACACATTTCTCCCTGCTTTTATTAACATTCTATATTATCAGAATTTTAATGTTTTGTCAATTTAATGTACAAAAAAGTTACCTTAGTATTGTTTTATTAACATACATCTGTCATTATGAGTTTAAAGGTTTTTCCATGTTTTTTCAGCCTTTAATATCTCTCTGCATTGAATCACTTCTATTTTTTTCTCATTTTTATATATTTTGTTATTCTATAGATAGGAGTTATTTCTGTATAAGAGAGAGTAAGAGTTTATAAAATATATGTAGAATATACTTTTCCAACTTACATAATATATATTTATAATAGATGTTATCTATCTCATTATTTTATATTCATACACCTATAAAGATTATAATTAAATATGTATTAAATACTTAAATAAACATCAAAAATGAATATATGGATATTCATATATCTGAGATAAAATTGTCTTTAATTTTTTTTAGATTTTGTTTATAGGATCTTTTACAGAGTAGGCACTTTTCAATTTTGACAATTTGTCAATATTTTTTCTCTTCTGCTTTCCTGACATTCACGTTATACTCAGACAGTTCTCATCCCCTATTTTTTAAGTATTTTTATAATTTTATTTCTTACAGACTTTTTAAAAAAAAATGTGATATAATATAATATCCTAATTCTATTTGTTCCCAAATACATAGCTAACTATCACTATTCTTGCAAAGTTTTTCCCTTCCACTGATTCAAAGCACCACTTTTATTAGATACTGAATTATCATCTAGAAGTGCATGTGTTTCTGGGTCTCTTTTGCCTGTACTTGACTATATAATTTAATCGCTGTTACTTAGAATATATTTTGATGTCTGACAAAGCAAGTCTCTTTTCATTATTATTATATTACCAAATTTTCTTGAGTCTTTTTCAAGAGAAACTGAGAGTCAACTCACTAGTTAGAATTTATAGACTAATATTCAGGAGAATTAGCATCTCTACACTATTATGTTTTACCCTTCAAGACGGGGTATAACTGTTCATTTATTAACATATTCTCTTTTATCTTTCAATAACGACAATTTTAGTACATATAGGTTTAGTGTTTTCCATATATTTTACCTTTTTCATTATTTAAATTACTTTTTCTTAGTGGTTACTCCTAGATTATAAGAAAGCTATTGATTTATGTGTGTTTAACTCTTTTTTAAGTTACAAATGCATAATTCTTTGCAGTCTAGGCTTTATTCTTCCAAGGTAAATCCACTTCTGGAGCCAGGTGAAGAAAGTGTTACACAATGTAAAGAGTGATCAATTGATGTCAAATGCTGCTGAGAGAACAGAGAAAAAGGACTGAAGGATGCCATTGAACTTGGCCAGATGAGCGTTTTGGTGATCTTGTCAAGAGTGGCTTACAAAGAGAAATGGAAATAAGAATCTGAGTGGAGAGTTTGGGGAGAGAATGGGGTTTGAATAAGTGGAGACAACTTGATGAATTTTGTTTTAAAGAAAGAAAGAAACCTGATGGGAACCAGGAGATCTGGAATGGGTTTATTTTTCTTAGCTGACTGCTATTCAGCCTATTGTGTCTCATCACATTGGTAAGAAATTGGTGGGATAGGCAAGAGAGAGGAGATTCAGACTTGACTAGCAGGAGGAGGGGGAAATCCACTGCACAACTAAATAATGGCTTGGACTTTGAAAAAAGAAGACCTTATCCATTTAGCCAGAATACAGGATACAAAAATAGACAAGTTGATAGGTTTGGTGAAGGGAAAATAAAGTAGTTCTTCTAACTGCTTCTAGTTTCTTTCACTGTTTTACTGACTTGATTTTTCATATTTAGGATTTTAATTCATCTGGAATTATGTTATGGTTCAAGTTAGGGGATCACCTGTTATATTTGTCCAGGTAGACAGTTACCTGTTTCCATACCATATTT
Organism: Delphinus delphis; assembly: GCF_949987515.2. Classification (NCBI taxonomy): domain Eukaryota; kingdom Metazoa; phylum Chordata; class Mammalia; order Artiodactyla; family Delphinidae; genus Delphinus; species Delphinus delphis. The sequence goes on from NC_082699.1 coordinate 20,268,644, forward strand.
TCCCTGATACTTAGCAATACCACCTTTGTCCTAGAGGAAGCTCCCTCATCTTTGAAGGCTTGTTTCTAAGTTCTCTATTCTATTCTTCTAGTCTATTTGTGGCAAATTGCACTGCTTTAATTATTATAGCATTATTGTAAGTCTTCATAATTGGTAAAATAAAAGGTTTGCTTAAGATATTTTTACATAACTTGTAAAACAAAACTTTGTTTATTTTTCTACCAGATTGTCTTATTTTTAGTCATCTAAGTATTGTCTGTATCCACATATATATTTTCCCTTCTTATTTTTAGTATTATTTAATAATACTCTCTTTTTACCTTGATGAAACTTGCTGGAGGATTTTCCATTGTTTAGTTTTGCTTCTGGTTTTGACTTTTTGCTTTTTAGTCTAGTCAATAAAACACTTTTCAATTTCATTTAATGTCTATTTTTATCTGTTTTTCTCTGTTTTTTCCATTTTCATTAATTTTTAACTTTAAAAAATTCTCTTAGAAATACCTTCCTTCCTTCTAAGGGGAAATTTTTAAATGACTTAAAATTAAATTATAAAAAAATATAAAATCAAATTACGAAGGTGAACATGATTTCTTCTTTCACTATATATATATATATATATATATATATATATTTATATATTTATATATCAAATCATCACATTGTACACTTTAAATATCTTTTGATTTTGTCAATTATACCCAATAAAATAATGAAATGAAAGCAAAATAAAATAATAAAATGAAAGCAAAAAAGTAAACATGATTCCAAAATAGTAATAAAGAAAATGCCTCGTGTCAAGAGCAATTTTTAAAAAATTCTCCTGGTGGGCAAGTGGGCTTTATTACATTGAATCATGTTAGTCAATAAGTCCACAATGAGCCTATGTACAGATGGCTTTCTATTGTATGATTTGAGGAGCAACAAAAATAATCTTTTTCCAAAAATATCTCCTTCGATACCTAAACTTGGCATTGCTCCCTATTCCTATGCAGATAATATTCAACTATGAGGTTCTTGGTAATTGGATTCCAATACCAAGAACCTTTGTTCTTCTCAGCAAAGGTTCTCAGACTTCAACATTTCATAATAGTGAATGAGGAAGCTGGATTAAAATGCAGATTCAGAAGATTTAACAAGGGGCCCAAGAATTTGAAATTTAAATAGTCATCCCAGTTGATTATGATACCAGCTATCCTAGGACCTCACTCTGAAAAATACTGCTGTAGAAGATGAAAGGTTAGCCAATCCTTAACCTGAGTCCTCTCCCTGTTAACATTTCAGCACCTGACTTTCCATTAGTTTATAGTATACAAAGGACAGGGAAATCTCAGAGAAAGAAGGCATTAGAGTGATAACATTGAACAGGAAGCAGTTTTGATGGCTCCAGACGAAGAAAGGATACAAGTTATTTGCGTCTTGGACAGCACTGGCCAATAGAATGTTCTTCAATGATAGAAATGTTTTATTTGCACACTCTCCAATATAGTAGTCACTGGTCCCATGGCTTTTCAGCCCTTGAAATGTGGCTAGTCCAACTGAGTAACTGAATTTTAAATTTTCTTTAATTTTAATTAATTTTAATTTTAACCTATATAAGACACATGTGACAGTGGCTACCTTAGCCAATAGCACAGGGCTGCAGCTCTGCCTAAGGCTGGAAGAAGGATTTAGCAAAAAGAAAGTAAATTATACAATTTCTAATTTACAATTTTCCAAAGGTCAGCTTTGTTATTTAAGATCACAGTATCAAATCTTGATATCATGCTACCAGAGAGAGTTGTAAAATTGGTAAAATGTATTTTACTAATAGTTCCTCTATCACACTGCCAGTCAAATAAATTGCCTTCAATACAGAAACCACTGAAGTGTATTTTCAAGAAATCTTAGTGACAGTTTGGCAAATGATAGGCAGAAGAAAATATATTGGTGGTAAATATCCTTACTACACTCTTCAAAGTCTTTCAAGCTAAATTTTCAGTGGACATTGAAAATTTTATTCAGTTTTTAAAATTGAAAATGATTTTTGAATGAGGAAACTTTATTAGTAATGGTAGTTAACACGGTTATGGAACACCAACTACATGACAAGGAGCATGTTAAGTATTCTACATGTGTTATTTAATTTAATCCAGACAACACCATTAGAAATGCATTGTTATTAATCACACTTTGAGATAAGAGAATTGAAAATCAGGGAAGTTAAGAAACCTACACAAAGTGGCAGGCAAACCTACACAAACAACTATTTACAGAACAACTATTGATGAGAATGACCTGAAGACTAGCAGGATAGATTTTTCACAACTAAAGGGATAAAAAAGAAATCACAACAAGATGGGTAGGAGGGACAGGGATGAGTTCAGTTAAGGCCCACTCTTTTAGGTAAGCAACACACAAAGGGGAGGATAATTACAATTGTATTATTGAATTCAGTTTGCTAATATTTTGTTCACGATTTTTACATCTATGTTCATCAGTGATATTAGCCTATAATTTCCTTTTTTCTGTGGTTCTCTGTCTGGTTTTTGTATCAAGGTGATGCTAGCCTTGTAGAATTAATTCAGAAGCGTTTCTTTCTCTGCAGTTTTTTTGGAATATTTGAGAAGGATACTTTTTTTGTTTTGTTTTGTTTTTTTGCTGTACGCGGGCCTCTCACTGCTGTGACCTCTCCCGTTGCGGAGCACAGGCTCCGGATGCACAGGCTCAGTGGCCATGGCTCACGGGCCCAGCCGTTCTTCGGCATGTGGTATCTTCCCGGACCGGGGCACGAACCCGTGTCCCCTGCATTGGCAGGCGGACTCTCAACCACTGCGCCACCAGGGAAGCCCAAGGATACGTTTTAACTCATTTAAATGTTTGGTAGAATTCACCCGTGAAGCCATCTGATCCTGGATTATTGTTTGTTGATAGTTTCTTTCTTTTTTTTTTTTTTAATTTTAAATTACAGATTCAATTCTATTACTGGTAATCAGTCTGTTCATATATTCTACTTCTCCCTATTTCAGTCCTGGGAGATTGTACCTTTCTTAGACTTTATCCATTTATCCTAGGCTGTCCATTTTATTGGTACATAATTGTTCATAGTAATTTCTTATGTTCCTTTATATTTCTGTGTTTTCAGTTGTAACTTCTCCTTTTTTATTTCTGATTTTACTAATTTGGGCCCTCTCTCTTTTTTGCTTGATGAGTCTTGCTAAAGGTTTATCAGTTTTGTTTATCTTTTCAAAGATGGTTTGGAAGAATTACTATTTTTAAATGACCATACTTGCCAAAGCAAACTACAGACCCAATGCATTTCCTATCAAAATACCAATTGTATTTTTCACAGAAGTAGAACAAATAATTCTAAAATTTGTATGGAAATGTGAAAGACCCCAAATAGGCAACACAATCTTGATAGAGAAGAACAAAGCTGGAAGTATCATGCTCCCTGATTACAAACTACACTGCAAATCAAATCAGTATGGTACTTGCACAAAAGACAGACATATAGGTCAATGGAACAGACTAAAGAGCCCAGAAATAAACCCATGCTTATATAGTCAATTAATCCACAACAAAGGAGGGAAGAATATACCATGGGGAAAAGATAATTTCTTCAATAAATGGTTTTTGGAAAACTGAACAGTTAAATGCAAAAGAATCAAACTGGGCTACTCTCTCACCCATGCACAGAAATAAATTCAAAATGGATTAAAGACTTAAATGAAGACCAGAAAGCAAAAAAATTCTCGAAGAAACCATAGGCAGTATGCTCTTTTACATTTGACTTAGCAGTGTTTTTTTTGAATATGTCTCCTCAAGCAAGGGAAACAAAAGCAAAAATAAACTAATTGGACTACATCAAACTGAAAAGCTTTGCACAGGGAAGGAAATTATCAACAAAACAAAAAGGCAGCCTACAGAATGGGAGAAAATATTTACAAACAAGATATCTTACAAGGGGTTAATATCCAAAATATATAAAGAACTGATACAACTCTACATTTAAAAGAAAAATAACCTGATCAAAAAATGGGCAGAGGACATGAATAGACATTTTTTTTCTCAAAGAAGACATACTGATGGCCAACAGAAACATGAAAAAATGTTCAGCATCACTAATCATCAGGGAAATGCAAGTCAAACCACAATGAGATATCACCTCTCATCTGTCAGCATGGCTAGTATCAAAAAGAAAACAAATAACAAGTGTTGGTAAGGATGTGGAGAAAAGGAACTCCTTGAGAGTTTGAGAGCTGGGGAAAGCTGACCTTCAAGAGTGGAAAAAAATTGGAGCTTCTGAGGGCAATTCTGAGGTAGGAAATGAGGAGGAGAGATGAGATTGGGGAAGAAGGAGAAGAGAGAAGGGCCACTGAGTTTTATGAGGGTGGGCCAACATGGATTAAAGGGCCAGTTAGTCCCGTGTGATTGGTAGGACCTTGTGGTTTTAATTAGCCACACCCTTTGTGCAATTTTGTTACTTTGCTGCAGTATAAACTCTGCCCTCTCTCCACCTGCCTCTCTTTAAATTTTATTACATCTTACTAAATTCATTAATGTTTGCAGGAGTGTTTTTTGTTTTCTTTTGGGGGGGGAAAAACAAACAAACTTAGTTTCAATTCTCTGCTAGCTCAGAAACCTGGAAGTAAAAAGAATGCAAACATCTCCTCCTGACTCACCTTCCACTCCAGTAATTCATGTTACATTGTATTTAGAATTTTCTCAGGGCATAGAATTTGGGGTTCAAGTCTATTTTAGCTTGCTCTTGGGGAGCAGGAAGGCCTCAGCTGAGATCCATATAACATTTTAATTAAGTATATATTTATTGTTATTAAGTAGAATGGGATAGATATCTGACTGCTGGCCCTAAATCCTCCCACAAGTGGATGCAGAATGAGTCTTTTCTAACAGCATGAGATGCAACTGTCAGAAGACACCCAAAGTTTATCTAGCTCAATTTTCCCTTTGATACTTGAATTCCTCTTAAAACTTCCCTACTGTGATCATCTGGGTTTTTTTTCCCCTGAACTCTTCCAGTAGCATAGAACTCAGTAACACATGAAGCAGTATATTTCACCTAAGAAACTTGGTTTCTACTCATAATCATATTTTTATTTTTTGGATCCATATTGAATGATTGAAGTTTCTGGTCTATATGACTGTCAGTAACTTCTGACTCTTCCCCCCCTCCTACTCTAGTTAACACATTCCAAATTCCATCAACCATTTCTCTCAGGACGTTTTGTGAGGATTTTAGTGATCCTGATTACATTCCTTGGAATAATTTTCAGTCTTTCTATAACCTTCAAAGTATGATGCCCAGATTCACCCATAAGTTCTGAAATGCTTTGAACAGCACAGTGTAGATCTGGGTTATCACCCCAATCTCTATGGATACATCAATCAAGTAACATAATCTAAGTTTTGGTTTAGTCGTTCTTCGACAGCCATATCAAATGGCTTAAGGGTAATGTCAGTTTTTACCTGTGTTGCTACTTAACCCTCATTTTGAATCTGACATTTTTTTTTTTGCACTTTAAAAGTGAATCTTAATAGCACAATGGAAAAAGAATGAACATCAAAGTTAGAAAATAACCCGTATGCATCCAGTCTACATCATATATTAGCCCTGTGACCTTAAGAAAGTTACTTAACCTCTCTGAAACTCAGTTTCAGTGTTTCAATAAGAGTATGATAATGTCTAGAGGTTTAGTTTTGTTGTTAGACTCAAAAAAATAACATATGTAAAATAACCAACATGATGTCAAAAGTATAGATATCTTCTGTTTGGGGCAGCATGTTATCTTTGTCCATGGTCAAGTTCATCAACATCTTTCATCGTTAATTTTATAATTCAGTGAATTAGCTCTTCCTCCCAGATTTCAGCCTCTATGACATGTAACACACTTTCAAATTTTTCATCTAGGTTATTGATAATAATGCTAATAGGACAAAGCAAATAGTGATGTTTTCGTAAAAGGAAACTTCCAAATTTATGTTAATTCATCTTTTACTGATCGAAAAAATGTAGGCAAAATAAGACATCTAAAATTCAGTGAAGCACAAAGGACTTTTCATGCACAAGATGGTCATATAAAGACTGGATGTTATAATATGAGGTAGAATCCAAATGCTTCCCAGAGATTATCTCATTTAATGCTCATAGAAACCCTTTGTAGTAGTTTAAGAAGGTATCACTGTCCCCATTTTACAGATGAGCTTTAAAAAGGCCACACAAATAACAAGTAATTCATATATTTTCCTCAATAATTGCAGATCTTTATTTCAATTACCCACTCTAGAATATTACCTAGAATATGCAAAGGTTTGTAGTTTATTACATCTACTTCCTCCACATAGAAAAATTAATTCAATGAGCATCTACTTATGCCTGACGTTGCCCTAGGGTATAGAGGAAAGCAGCAAACAAAGGTCTGTGCGTGTTCTCATAGGTATTTGAGTGGAATTGAAAGCAAGAAAAAAATAAATAAAAATGACAAATGATGATAGCTAATAAAAAAGAGAAAAATATCATATATTAACACATATATGTGGAATCTAGAAAAATGGTACAGATGAACTGGTTTGCAAGGCAGAAATGGAGACACAGACGTACAGAACAAACATATGGACACCAAGGGAGGAAAGGGGGTGGGGTGGGTGGGATGCATTGGGAGATTGGGATTGACATATATATACTAATATGTATAAAATAGATAATTAGTAAGAACCTGCTGTATAAAAAAATAAAATTCAAAAAAAAAGAAAATATGGGAACATATGTATATGTATAACTGATTCACTTTGTTATAAAGCAGAAACTAACACACCATTGTAAAGCAATTATACTCCAATAAAGATGTAAAAAAAAAAAAGAATTGATGGAAGTGAGAAATTGGGATTGACATATATACACTAATATGTATAAAATAGATAACTAACAAGAACCTGCTGTATAAAAAAATAAAATTCAACAAAAAAGAAATAGAAAATAAAGAATTGATGGAAGTGATGATCCTTTAAATAAGAGTGGTTGGGAAAACTCTTTGATAAGCCGCCATCTGGGCAGAAACATGTAGAAGCTGAGAATCTGCTGCATCCCAGGCAGTGGGATTAGCAAATTCAAAGGTGCCAAAGCAGAAGCATGCTTGCGTTGCTTAAGGAACAGCAAAAAAGTGAGACGAGGGTGGAGTGAATGACGGAGTTGTGGTTGGGGTAGTAGATAGGTCAGATAGGCGGGGGACCACAGCAGGCAGGGACTTCTAAGCAATGAGATAAAATATGGATTAACCATCAGAGGGACTTGAACAAAGGAGTCACATGATCTAACCCATATTTTAAAAGGCTCACTCTGGCTGCTGTGGTCAACGTGAACTGTAGGAGCAAGGGTAGAATAAGGGAGATCAGTGAGTAGCTACTGCAATAATCCAGGCAAGACTTCATGTTATCCAGACTAGAGCGATAATGATGATGATGAAAAGCGCTCTGATTTTCGGATATTTTGAAAGCAATGCCTCTGTATTTGCAGTGGTATTACATGTAGGATGTGAGAAAAAGAAAATCATCAAGAATGACTTTGTCCTGGATAACAGGAAGAATGGAGTTACCCATTATTAAAGCTGGGAATCTGTGGAAGGAATCACAGATTTTAAGACTTAAAATCAGGAGTTCATTTTGGACATACTGAGTTTTGGATGCCTATTACATATTCCACCTGGAAACTATGAGAAAGTTTCTGCATAGGGGTCTAGAATTCAAGTCTGGAGAGGTCTGGGCTACAGAAAAAAAACTGAGGCTGTCCAGAGGATGGGTGTTATTTAAGGCCACAGGAGTGGATGTGGTCACCTTGAATGAGAAGAGATAGAGAAGAAAGGATGAAAGACAGAATGAGCAAAACTCCCACACTTGCTAACATCTAGAAGGTAATAGGAAGAAAGTAACCGTGAGTGAAATTATTTGTATCACAAGCAATTTCTTAATACCATTGACAGTACTGCTTTGATCCCATCAGCCAGTATTCCTAGCACTCAATGCCAGAATACTTGAACTTGTTTAGAGAAGTTGGATGCTCTTAGAATTAGTCACCCATCTTGGCGTAATGCAACCGGGAACATTCTCTTGAAAGTTAGACTGCAAAGCATGCTTCACTGCTCAGGCTGCCTCAGCAAGAGCAACTCGGGCTGTGTTTAGCTTTGACCCTTCATTCATCTCAAATCCTTGTTTTAGCTAAAACCAAGCTCTTATTCATCATCCCTGCCACCCATTGAGCAGAGCTCCTGGATGTGTAATTCCCAGGAGACAAAGAATAGAAATAAACATTCTGGTTCATAAGTTTATAAACAATCCACTGTCGTGTTAAAGGCTAAATACATTTAGACATGTGTGGTCACACTGCTTTTTGTTTGCCAATCTCATTTTATATAACCTGGACCAACAAAACCAACAAGAGGGGAAACACAGGTATAAGGTCAATTCAAGGGTTCAACAAAGTGCTCAAAATGATGGGATCAGCAGATAAAATGTCTCATAGGTTGCTAAGATACATTAATCTCAGAAAAGAATCAGAATTAAGTTCTTGTTAAGAGGTTTATCATTCCCTATCCTGATGCTTTGACAGAGATAGTCTATAGGAATCTTAGCTTAGCAATTATATGGCTGTTATAATTGGGAGAAAGTTAGAAAAGTGGTTTTAACAAAAAGATAATAGCTTAAGAATTTGAGAAGTCACTTGGGGAGAGTTGGGTCATCTTGAAATTGTTGTAGGCATGTTTCCCCTGTTTAGAAGATTTTCTCTTTGTAAAAGAAAAGAAATAAAACTAAGCATCTGTATTCTTCTAGGTGGTTTTGTACCTGATAAGCTACTAATGGTTGAGTAAAGCAATCACAAAATCCATTTAATTATTAAAAAATGGCATTAACAGGGCTTCCCTGGTGGCGCAGTGGTTGGGAGTCCGCCTGCCGTTGCAGGGGACACGGTTCGTGCCCTGGTCCGGGAAGATCCCACATGCCGCGGAGCGGCTGGGCCCGTGAGCCATGGCCACTGAGCCTGCGCGTCCGGAACCTGTGCTCTGCAACGGGAGAGGCCACAACAGTGAGAGGCCCGCGTACAGCAAAAAAAAAAAAAAAAAAATGGCATTAACAAATCTTGTTATCATTTGTCCTCTGAGAAAAATTCAGTTTTGCATGTTTCACGTACTGTTATTCACTTCAAGCTATCTGATTTACTTTTTACTTGGTAAAGGGAAAAGATGCAGTTTCAAACTTCAATCATTCCAGGCAGTGTCAATAGAAAAAATAAAAATATGCAACCATATTGAGTATTTTGAAATTTTTTTGTAAATTTTTACTTTTATAGAAACTTATTGAAAAGGATGTAAAATCAAGACCTCTCATATACTCTTTACTCAGATGTAATTATTTACAACTTGCCCCATTTGCTAGTAATTTATTCTCTTTCTCTAGTTCTCTCTATTGATAGATGAGAGATGCAGGGGGAGGAGAGAGGAGTGAGATGTGTGTGCATTTCATTTGAGAGTAAGTTGCAGACATGGGGACATTTTATCCCTAATGTTTCAGTGTATATTTCCTGAGAACTAGGACATTCTCATGCATAACCATGATGCAAAATCAAGATATTTAACACGTATACAATATTATTATCTAATCCACAATCCATATTTAAAGCGTGTCAAGTCTGCAAAAAAGTAAATAACCATATATAAAAACTATAAGCTTTTACCAATCCAGGATCCATTCTAAGAGGACACATTACCTTTAGACATGATGTCTTTTTAATCTCCTTTAATCTGGAATATTTCCTCAGTCATTATTTGTCATAGATGATCTTGACATTTTTGAAGAATACAGACCATGGCTGTGAATAACAAAGAGAGAGGTAAATATGATATACATGGATCTACATAGACAGTGGCTGTAGCCACTGAGAGGGACTCTGAATAACGATACTCCAGTAACCGTGTGCACACCTAGCACACAGATCTTGGTTTCTAAATACCATTTCCTACTACAAGAAGCCAGGGGTCCTTGGAGAAATGGCTGGTTTGGGCACTGAAGCTTATATTCTACTGAGAGCAGTAAAAATAAATAAGAGATAGGGCTTCCCCGGTGGTGCAGTGGTTGAGAGTCCGCCTGCTGATGCAGGGGACACGGGTTCGTGCCCCGGTCCGGGAGGATCCCACATGCTGCGGAGCGGCTGGGCCTGTGAGCCATGGCCGCTGAGCCTGCGCGTCTGGACTCTGTGCTCCGCAACGGGAGAGGCCACAACAGTGAGAGGCCCGCGTACCGCAAAAAAAAATAATAATAAATAAATAAGAGATAAGGAAATTACGCAAGGTAATTCTAGATTGTGAGAGGTGTTATAATGAAATAAGGATAGGACAATAAGAGAGGTCAACTTTTGTTATGGTGGATAGAAAAGGACTCACTGAGTAAGAACCTGAGACCCAAAGAAGGAAAAAAGGTCAGCGACGTGGAGATTGTGGGGAAAGAATTCTAGGCATAAAGAACAGAAGAAGAAGAGTCTTAGACGGAAAGTGTTTTGCTGGAGCAGAGTACTGTGCACTACTAGGGAGTGGCGGGGAGTGGGTGCCGGGGTATGTGGAGGAGAATGTGAATCTGATGTTAGACGAGGTTGGAAAAATAGGCATGAGCTGGTAAACCAAGCAATTCCAATTTTATTCTGGGTGCAAAAGGGAAGTCTTGGAAAGATTTAACGTGGGTAGTGACATGACCTGACTCACAGGTTACAAAAAACTCACTCAACTGCTTTGTGAAAAATCAGTTAGAAAGAGTTTGAGAATGGAAACAAAGAGACCAGATAGGAGACTACTGTGAAAATTAAGACAAGAAATAGTGGTGGCCTGAACCAGCGGTGTCAGTCAAGATGAAAAGATCTGGGTGAATTCAGATTACATTTTGCAGTTACAAACACCAGGATTTATGTTAGAATGAATGTGTGAGGTGGCTGAGGAAAGGCATAGGTGAAAGCGTGATGTCCAGGTTTCTATTTTTGGATCACGCTTAGAGAAGAAGATCCACTGCTCCATTCGGAGCACCATACGCTGAGATGTGTTTTAGACACCAAATGGAAATATCAGATAAACAGGGAAATTTACAAATTCTAAAGTCCTACGGGATTCTTCTTACCTTTTTACGAGATTAAAATATAATACTTAAATGAAAACATCTGCATCATTTCGTCAAAAATGAAAAATTAAAGGAAATCTTAGTCACCCTTAGATATTCTGCAAATTTAAAGAGCACTGTGTGCTTAAGAAAGATGAAATATTGAGATTACCTAGAATGATTTAAAGGGGGAATTATGAGAAAAATTAATTTTCTAAGATAGTCTGAAGAGCTACAATTGAATAAAGGAGAATGTAAGTTAAACATCAGAAATAATTTTCTAAGCAAGAGTAATTCAAATCAGGATGTCTTTTAAGGGCTTATGAAAGCCCCTTCAACTGAGACATTAAAAATGAGACTGTATGAAGCCTAGTTTAAAAAGGGAGAAAAAGTGTACTACAAAGGAGATGGATTAAATGTTCTAATAATGTTTTTTAAAGTATTATTAGTATTTATGAAAACAAATCCAGTGAGTTAAAAGTTCCACGTTTCTCCAGAGTAACAGCTATAGTTCTTTGTGTAATTTCTTACAATTGGTGCAGGTGAGGTTAAATGGGCCAGTGTAACTTTTTAAATGTCATTTCTGGAAGTTTTTATAACATGGAGAAGAAAATATTAAGATACATATCTCATGTAAAATGGAGGTGTGCTAAAGAGAGGTAGGAGAAAAATGGTAATGTTCTGGGGAAAAACTAGATTTGCCTCTACTTAAGTGAAGGCAAAATAGATTACTGAAGAGTATAATGCCACATTCAGTTGAAAAAAAAATGTAGTTGTTGTGAGTAAATGAATTCGATCTTAGTTGAAAGAATTTTTATTCCAAAACAACTTTCATAAACACAGTGTGTGTGAATATAATTTCTTCTTAAGAAACTGGTATATGATTTCTATTTTTAAGGTTAGATCTTGAAATTACGTGTATTTATTGTTTTCCCATTAATCATTATACTTCTATAGAAAAGTTGGGGTAAATTTTATTCTTGATATAGAGCATTGGTAATCTTTTTCTATTGTACAAGGTCATTCAAAATATTTTTCAGTAAAAATTCTTTTGATATACCATTTCTCTGAAGGCAGCAATTTCAATTAAAAAGAAGTATAGCATTATTTATGTATTGATACCCCAATTTGTTTCCAAAAGAATTTGAAGCAGAGTGTAGCATTATGAATCGGGAAGCAAAACATCTCTGCCATTATATAGCATTCTGCATCAGGAAAAGAAAAGATGTGAGAGCCATTTAAATGCCATGAAGAAAAACATGAGAAAAATCAATGCTGAAATGAGTAATTGAATGATGTTCACAAGGGCTGAATAGGTCATCATTAGGCTTGACACGATTGCAACAAAATTCCTAGGGTTATTCAACCTAATGTACAGGGAATCCAGTAAGACAACACATTGCATTTACTGCTTAGATTTACATTGCTTTAAAGAATCAGAATATAGTCATCAAGCTAATATGAAGTAAAGGAAGATGCAATAATCAAACAGTATGAAAATCCAATGACAACAGTGGCCTTGGAATGCTGTATTATAAGGTATTCCTGAGAACCACAGAAAATTGCTTTTTCACTAAAAGTAAGAGCACAGACTTTATACAATAGAACAAAAATAAATTTAAAAAATACAGCCAATAATAATACTTGAGAGAGTTTCCATGTCAGATACTTACAACAGAAAGTTCTACCTGGAGAGTGAAGATACACAATGTTCCCTAGTACATGATGACAGGTGCAGCCTCCCGGATGATTAAGGTTTAATACGTCTTATTTTATGTAACCAAAGCAAGGAATCCCACTTCAGGCATTGCATCCCGCCAGAACCTCCCTGAGACTAGACTGTTGCATCTTTCTTCTCCTCTCAATACTGTCGTTATATCCAGATAATGAAAAGCAGAGCAACACCATAGCATGCCTCTCTTTAGGCCTATTTCAGTCATGTTATATGAGACTCTCTACTTTCAAACTACATCATCTTAGAAAGGAGTTCTGTATTTTTAAAAAATGAAGCAAAATTGTAAAGGTATGTAGAATATTTCTAGTAACGCAAAACTTATATCCTCCTTGTAAGACAAACTCTTCCATTGATACATGGCAATGATAATTAGGGGAAAAAACTTCCCAGGGGGTTGTCAAAACGTCCCTCTCTACAACTTTTGCATATTATTCCTATTGCTTTTTTAAAGCACTATAAACAATGTGCCTAATCTCTTCTCTAGAAAGAATTTTTCAGATATTTGAAGACAGCTGTTATATCCTCAGTCTTTGCTTTTTTAAACAAGTGTCTCACCTTTTTAAACCGGTAGAGTATTGCTTCTAGAACCCTCCCCCATGGCAGCAATCTCTCCTTGATATGCTCCAGTGTGTACTTCTTGCTATAAATCTCTGCTGACAAGAACCACAGACCACGCACCAAATGTGTTTTCCCAAGACATGATCATTTTCTTTTCTTTTGGCATGCTTCCCCTGTTAATATTAACAACAGTAACATTAACAAACAAAACATTAACAGCAGAAAAAGCAAGCAACTGGATCCCCTCATTTTATTGTTGGTTTATTGAGTTTGCTGCCAACAAAAAAACCCTCATTCATTTTTACCGTGATGTTCTTCTATGTAAATTTCCTACAGCCTTTCAATGTACACTCCCTTCTCAAGCTTCCACTCAAGCTTTTATATTTAACCCAGAAAACAGCTGTGATATGCTTTAGTTCTAATTCGGTCTTCCAACGACATTCTCTTGTGCTCTCTCTCTCTCTCTCTCTCTCTCTCCCCCGTCTTTATCTCTGTGTCTCTCAGTCTGGGGTCATCTGTAAATCGGAAAGACACACCTTCACTTTTTGTGTTGAACAGCTGAGGATAAGGTGAGGGCTGGGTAGTCTGCCGCTAGAGACTATGCCAGGACGGTCTGCATACTCCAGGGTGTTCCAACGCAATATTGCTAGCCAGCCAGCATCTTCTTTTCTGCAGAAATTTAAGTCAACACATTATAAGAGAACTGCTAATATTGTTACATTTTATGTACTAGGAGCAATTAGTTTACCATGAGCTGGAAAATGCATATATTTATCCAAGACCGTGTACTGCAGTGTTTTAACTGAAAACTAGTGCAAAGTATTTCAGGATCTATATTTTCAGGACTAGATTTACCTGGAGCATGTCATCCATCTTGCCCCTCCTTTCTAGACCCAAACTAATGCTAGACAGGCCTGAAATAAACTATTCTGGAGATGTTCATATATCAATAAAAATGCAAATAATGTCCTAAAGTATATGTTTTAAATTCTGCTTTAAGAAGAATCACAATTTAGATATGGAAATCTATAGAGAGTATGAGTAAAATTGTTGCCATCTAATAAAAATATTTTTCCAGGTAAAGTAACTTTTAAAAACCTTTCAAACTTTGGAAGAAAGCCTGCCTAAGTCAGAAAAAAATCAACTTCTCTTTGGAATGGATTTGATTTATGATTGTTATTCTAATCATTAATTACAGTTACCTCCTAGCCTCTAAGGCCTTAAAATGGAAATCTGGAAGTCACAATTCTATTTCCTGTTCAAATATTATTTTCTACTAGGTCTTGGCCTCTTTAAAATGATAACCTAAACATAGTTAATTTATTTCTGTCTACCTCAAGGTATGCTATTTTGTGGGGGCAGAGAAGATTAAATAGAGGAGAAAGATATTATAAAAATCATCTTTTATGTATTTTTATTATTATACATTCAAGCCATGTTTATGAATTTTTATAAATTTTTTATTTCTGAGTTATTCACATTTTATAGAATTTTAGAATACTATTTTTACATTCTACAACACAATTTCTGCTGAAAATCTAAGTAAATTCACATTAAGACAAGTAAAATAAATAACATGCAATCTAAAACATTTTATCATTTGTTATTTGAGCAGTTGTAGTAAAATCGCCAGAGAGGAATATGTAGTTGCAACCATCCACTGTATCTTCAAGATGCTCAGTAACCACGAAATGAATTTCACATCAAGACCATAATGAGAAAAAAGATTCCAGAATAATTTCCTCTTTCTCGACTTGGATATGAATGAACAGAGAAGGCAGATCATTTCTAAAAACAACATCTCATCCAATGGACTGAATCCTTACAATCTTTGTATTAGGAGCCAACATTTGAAAACAGCGTGCAATCATTTTGACATGGTCAGGTGATACTTATTTTGAATATAGTCTATTTTTTCAGAAAACAACAACAATATCTGTTTATTCCAGTTTTGTTTGTCTTACAAGTTGAAGAATAATAACAACCTTCTCAAATGAATAAGAAAGCAACTTTCCCAAATTCTCCTGTGAACTGTCTCCAGAAGAAATGGTGGTATTTTTGTTACCCTTTCCCCATCTTCCTGCAGGTCATGTACAATTATAGCTGTTAACTCTGTGACCATCCACCAATATCTTTTCTGTGACACAACCCTTCCATCAGTTAAATGAAGAACTTTACTTTTTTGGTCTTTGTTCATAATATTAGTATTGGTCTTAACACCTTGTGTCATGGTTAGTTGTAAATACGGCTGATACGATGGAATCAGGTTGCTACCTTCTTACTAAGGACGTGTCATTTATCTTCTTTAAGCCTCACTTTCTTGTGCATAATGTGGGAATATTAATGGCCTACACCTCATAGGGATGAATACATATTGAATCAAATAATGAATGTAAATTGCTTGTAACAGTGCCTGACGTACAGTAAGTACTCAATATATCTTTCTTATTATGTATAAAAATATCCACTGTGCATGACACACAGTATATAATCAACAAATTGGAATTTAGGCCATTTTTAATCATTCTCTTACTCTGTGTCCCTTCCAGCTTTACGGATTCACCTAGTACTTGATATATAGCTATTGTTTGTATGGTTTTATATTAGGGTTCCCTAATATATTATGGTTTTCCTGGGTGTTTCCCTTTATATAAAAAGAATAGGTTATGTGGTGAAAGAAGTTTGGGAAATGCAGGACAAATTAAAAGAGCATTCTCAATTTAATTCATATGTTAATGTGCATGATAAATGTCCAATAGCAGCTCTGCAGCTTTCCTAATACCTACTTGACCACACGCCTAACTCCCACATTCACCACCTTTCTTTAAAGCAGTTTTTCCATTGTTGCCTATAACTATGAGCTGCTTGCTTAGTTTTTAATGCCTTGAGACATTAGTTGCATACAGGTTCATCAAGGGAAGAGACTGGCTTTCCAGTTGCCCTTATATCATTTTGCAGTACACCATCTGGGCTGGTGTGACCTTGGGGATTTTATCTTTTTACATCAACCTGGCTTACATACTTAGAGTGTTGACTGAGAGAGCCGCCTGCTTCTCAGCTGCTTCTCGGAGCCAGCATTGTGGGATTCTCTTAAATATAGGACCTCTGCTATTGTTCACAACCTCGTTGAATATCTGCGTGGCTCTTTGGCACCGAGTTAAGGCAGCAGAAATCACTGTCCATGAAGAAAATTGCCACCCCTTTCCTTCTCACCCATTCCCATTCTTCAGACTAGAAGTGCTAGCCTCCCTGTCAAGTTCTCCACTGGAGGACCAGGTTTTGTGTAAGGAAATCTAACCTAAGAGAAATCCTATGGGATTTCCTCCAGAAATTCCTAAGTAGGTGATCTCTCAAGGGTGGAATTTTCTACAAGAATCAGGCCGCTGCCTGATCTCACTAGGGATTCTAGTGACCCAAAATGATAGCACAACCTACATCCCTTGAGGGAGTCTGAAGAATAGGTTTATGAAGACCCTGCGTGAAATCTTTTCGTCTACAGAAAGTCCCTTGAGTTACATTTAAAAATACCTGCAAAATAAGAGTCTTGTATATAGGAACAATAGTCAGTCTGTTGACAAAATAGTATATGGGAGTGCATTTAGGGGAGAGATCATTAGAGGAGAGATCATTAGATCACTCCTTGCTATTAGAATATTTCATAATAAAATGGTCATATTTTTATTTGCATTACAGAGTATTACAATTGATAATTGTTTTATATATGCATATATAGATAGATCTGTATCTAATTATACATACATATGCCTTTTTTCACATAGAACTACTATAGAGAGACCACCTTGAAGAAGAAATTTTCTAATAATTCTGAATCCAAAAATCTTGTAATTAAGATTTTATTTGGGGGGACTTCCCTGGCAGTCCAGTGGTTAAGACTCCACACTTCCAGTGCAGGGGGTGGGGGCTCGATCCCTGGTCGGGGAACTAAGGTCCCACATGCTGCATGGCGTGGCCAAAAAAAAAAAAAGATTTTATTTTTTGTGCCTGAAGAGATTTTTTATTGAAGTATAGTTGATTTACAATATCACATTAGTTTCAGGTGTACAGCATAGTGATTCAGTATTTTACAGATTATATTCCATTAAAAGTTATCACAAGGTAATACTATAATTCCCTCTGCTGTACAATATATCCTTGTTGCTTATCTATTTTATATATAGCAGTTTGTGTCTCTTAATCCCATACCCCTATCTTGCCCCTCCCTTCTTCCCTCTCCTCACTGGTGAAAATAAACCACTATTTATGTTCTATATCTGTGAGTCTGTTTCTGTTTTGCATGTATATTTTTTAAATTCCACATACGTGATATCACACAATATTTGTCTTTGTCTGACTTGTTTCACTAGGTATAATAATCTCTAGGTCCATCCACATTGCTGCAAGTGGAAGAATTTCATTCTTTCTTTTATGGCTGAGTAACATTCTATTGTATATCACATCTTTATCCATTCTTCTGTTGATAGACACTTGGGTTGCTTTCATACCTTGGTTATTGTAAACAGTGCTGTTATGAACATCGAGGTGCATGTATCTTTTCAAATTTGTGTTGTCATTTTTCTCAGGATATATACCCAGGAGTGGAATTGCTGGGTCATATAATAGTCCCATTCTTAGTTTTTTGAGGAAATTCCATACTGGTCTCCAGAGTGGCTGTTCCAATTCACATTCCCACGAACATTTATAAGAGGATTTCCTTTTCTTCACATCCTCTCCAACATTTGTTATTTGTAGACTTTTGATGGTAGCCATAGTAAGAATTTAGAAAGGACAAAGTAAGTATGTAGTAAGGGGAACAGAGATATTCTCTTATATTTTATTTGAACTATAAAAACACAAATAAATTAGTCTGACATTCAAACTGAAGAATTCACTTGGTCTTCAGATTAAAATATATACTTCTGGGTAGTTTGATAAAATTTGTTTCCAATTAGCTTTATGCCACTCCTGTCACCTTCCTCCCCATTGAATTCAGTAAATACTGTAGACATTGATGAGCTATGGGGCTGGGCATTCAGCGGCTGCCCAGGTCTGAATGAAGAGAAGATAACAGTCCTTTATTTTGTAGTAACCACATTGTCATTGAAGATGAGCTTGGAATGGGAAGAGTGGGTTTTCAAAAGGTACTTTTGCCTTAAGAGCTGTTTTTGCACACAATGCCATGCTAAGGTGAAGATTTTGGAGTGGATACCTCATGCTAACACCGCTTTCACCATTTCATTAATTTGTCAAGAGACAAACAATCCTTTAAACACTGTATCTTAAAAACTCTTTCAACTTCCATATGAAAAACGGTTTTATCTGTTTTGCAGAACAGTAGCGTCTTTGCCGACTACTAAGTACAGTGCTCATGCAGTACTCCAGCTCAGAGCTTACATCTCACAAAATACATTGTGCTGTTTTTTTTTTTTTTTTTTTTTTGCGGTACGTGGGCCTCTCACTGTTGTGGCCTCTCCCGTTGCGGAGCACAGGCTCCGGACGCGCAGGCTCAGCGGCCATGGCTCACGGGCCCAGCCGCTCCTCGGCATGTGGCATCTTCCCGGACCGGGGCACGAACCCATATCCCCTGCATCGGCAGGCGGACTCTCAACCACTGCGCCACCAGGGAAGCCCCATTCTACCTATTTTTTTTTTTAAAAAATAGAACTTCCTTCCTCCTTTTCAAAATAGAACCTTCAAGCCAATAGCAGCAATACCTTATTTTAAATCAGCTTGTACAGGGTACATCTGCTCAAAAAGGGTGTCACCTCACCACAAGGACCTTACTATGTTTTTGTGGCCAAGTGAAGAGCATCATGTGTCATGAGTTACGTCAGAAACACTTTAGGTACCGCTTCATTTATTTAAAATCGAATTTTAAGAAGGAAAACTAGCTTAGATGCAGTACTTTGAGTTTCTGAGTAGATGAAATTAACTTGAGGGGAAAATGTGAACGGAAATATTTTCCCTAAAAAATTTCCAAAGCCTGTTTCTGATCACTTAAAAGAGGAGTATAAGGTGCGCATTAAATCCTCTGTCAGAAAAATGAGAAAAATATCAACGTCTACGGTTGCGGTTGCTGTGGGAACATCTCTTTTTATTTCATAGAAGAGTAAATAGTCACATAAAGCATTCATTAATAGCCAGGAAACAAATCAGACTTTCTCTTAAGCAGACTTATGTAATGCACTCATTTTCATTAGAGAAAGTTTTAATTGAGTGATATTTCAAAAATCAGAACAAACGAATATATTTCTCTTTTCACTTAATCCTAATTTAGTACTCAAATCCATCCTGATGGTTCATTTAGATCAATATATTATACCTGTTAAGACTTGAATAAATCTTTTACACATCCAAAAGTCTTCCTTTTTATTGTCTTGCTGAACTGCTTTGTTAAGTATATTCTTTTGCTCTGAAATGTATCAGAATCTTAGAGTAACTGGAACAATAAGAATATACCCATAAAGGTATGCATACATGAAAAACATAAAGAAAATATAGAGGCTTCCCTGGTGGCGCAGTGGTTGAGAGTCTGCCTGCCGATGCAGGGAACACGGGTTCGTGCCCCAGTCCGGGAGAATCCCACATGCCGAGGAGCGGCTGGGCCCGTGAGCCATGGCCGCTGAGCCTGCGCGTCCAGAACCTGTGCTCCGCAACGGGAGAGGCCACAGCAGTGAGAGGCCTGCGTACCACAAAAAAAAAAAAAAGAAAAAGAAAATATAGAGCATATATATGTATGTACATATATTATATATGTATATATATAATGTTCTACATGAGATAAATATAAAGTAAGCTGTTCTTCTGGTAAAACTAAGATCCTTAACCACATTAACTAATTTATTCTACTTTTTATTTTGAAATACATACAGTTTTACAGAAAAGTTTCAAGGATAGTACCTGGCTCTCATTATCCTCAGCACACTTACTTGCTCATGTAAATTACCTGCCCAACTCACCAGCAGCGCCAGCCAAATCCTTCTCCCTACCCCCTAAGCGCAGTGGCTGCACTGGCTGAATCCTTGACCCAGACCAAGGAGAAGCCAAAGGGACCACATTAACTTTTCAATATCATTTGAATTTTATTGAGGAATGCCAGGAGCTTCCAGATGAGTCTTCTGCTTCAAGACAAGATGGTACAATTTCCATTTCACACATTTCTTCTTTCCTTGTAAAGTTCTAAGGAAGGAGTCCACATCAGAATTTCATACAGACTACCAACTTAACATTTTTTTTCAAAAAAATCACCATGAGGCTTGTGAAGTTTTAAATTTCATGACAAATTCTATTTCTAGTCTTCTTTCACAATCAGTAACAGTAGCAAAAGCTGGGAGAAAAATTAAAAATGAGGAAAAAAGTGGGGAAATCAATTTTATCTCCTGCAATTACAGGAAATAAACTCCATGGAATATTCTGCTTTATTGGATTGGGTCTGAACCATCAAATGAAAGACACTTTATTTGGTTTATTCATAGAATGTGGTTTATTACATTATATAGTAAACCGGAAGATACTGGGTGAGTCATTTAACCACTTGCCAAGTTTCATTTAGTAAAAGACCACCTCTGTTGCTCTATATGTTATCATAGAGACTCAGAAAAGCAAAATGCATTTTATAGCAATTATCAGTATTAGTCACAATTCCTCCTTTTATTGTACGAGGGACAGATATTTTGTAGAAAAATAAAAGCCAGTGACCTGAAAGGTAAATGACTTGTCTAATGTCCTAGAAAGGTTGAGCAGCAGAGGGAGATTAAGGTCTCCTAGCTCCTAATCTGGCACACAAGCCAGTGGAACACATTGCTCTCATCAATGCATGTAATTGATAAGAGGTTCCCTATTCCTGTTTGCACACAGGAAAACATTCATTATACGCTTTTCGGTGAAAAGGGACTTTAAGCCACAGGGTTTTTTCTTCCCCTACCATGCAAGAAGGGCACATTTGAATTAAATAAAACACCTCCGCATCCAAAGAAATCTGCCAAGAGTAAGGGGAAAGGACTATCCAGCTTAATGTTTTTTCTCTAGTAGGGAGGAATGAAGCAGCGTTCAGCTACTCAGAAATTGTATCCTAAATATAAGAAGTGATGTTTGTCCCCAAATAAAGCCATATGATAAACACATGTGCTTGTAAAACAGCCCACTCCAAACCACGTACTGAAGTGAAAAGAGGGTTGAAGATGTATTTTATTTGATGAGCCATATACAAATCTTAGTGTATGTTCACAACCTCATTAAATATATGGCAGCCCCTTTGGAACAAATCAAACATGGTCACAAACTTCCTGAGCTTATTTTGGGAAACAGAACTGCTGGGCAAGTTAAGCTTCAGGCCACAGACCAACCACAAGAGCCACAAGTATGGCTGGTTGGATGAATTTGGAAACCCATAGCACAGAGCCTGGATTATTCCCTGGGGCTAGAGGTAGAGCAGTGAGCTGTTACTCAGGGAATTACCATATTTGTCCATATCTGACACATTTCAAAAGTTGAAGCTATGAAAATGACGATGCTTCTTGTGCTATATCCTAGTCTCACCTGTGGCTGAAGATCAATAGTATAAAATTCTGCTGACTGGGTGGAACAAACGAGTTCAGCCGGCAGAGACACACACACGCACCGCCCCCACATACACACACGCACACACACACGCGTGGAAAATGTATATTTCTAAATAGTATATTAACTTGTGACCTATATTATTAACGCCCTAATTTTAAAGTTTCAGGACAGATTTTCTCTAAGCATCTGAGAAACTCTGTGGGTATACGAATGTATTCTTGGGGATTCAAGTCGTCTCTAACATTTATGTTCTATGCTAGGTTTTTGCTGCTCTGATCACCTTTAAAAACTTAATACAGCGTATTCTGGATCATCTGGAGTATCCCAAACTGCCATTTGATTTGTGCTTACAAACAAATTGATGCCACATGGTATTTCTAAAGGGAAAAAAGAAATGGCTTTAATATATAAACCATGCATTCACCCCCAAATGAAGGCCAAATGCTGTCATGATTTACTGTACAAAAGAAGTTTTCACAGCAGTTCCCAAAGGGCAAATTGGGGTGAAGTGAATCATCACATAACACATGGTAATGCAGACCTAGCCGTCCCTGCCACAAGGAAGGCTGTAAAGGGAGCCCTTTGTGCCAGGGTCTCTGGCTTCTACTCCCATAACATATTTGGAACATGCACAAAGGTAGGAGAATCCAGAGATGGTCAGCGTCGGCAAGCGTCTTGGAGGACATGTTTTGCAGAAGGCTTTCGCAGAGCACACTCTCATGTCATGGGGGCAGAGCCTCACCTTTAAACCTAGTACAGAAAGATGGAATAGCAAATTGGGGCAGAAATAGCTAAACTGAAAGAAATATCCTTGATAGAAGTCTCTCTATTAAAAAATTCAATGTGTAGCAATTGCAGGTCGAAAGACTGAGAACTTTTGGAAGCGTGCATGCCATGCTATTCCACTAAGTAATGTTTGAGCACCCATTAGGAGACAGGCTGTAAACATTGGCAAAACATGGTCCCTATCCTTAGGGTACTTACATTTTAAGGAAAGAGACAGGCTCCTAAGAAAAATAATTTCAGGGGCTTCCCTGGTGGCGCAGTGGTTGAGAGTCCGCCTGCCGATACAGGGGACACGGGTTCGTGCTCCGGTCTGAGAAGATCCCACATGCCGCGGAGCAGCTGGGCCCATGAGTCATGGCCGCTGGGCCTGCACGTCTGGAGCCTGTGCTCCGCAATGGGAGAGGCCACAACAGCGAGAGGCCCACGTACCGCAAAACAAAAATAATAATAATTTCAGTAGAATTGGGGTGCTATGGGAGAAAAAGAAGAGCACTCTTCCAGCCTGATACAAAAGAAGGACCAAATAATCCTGAACCAACACGGGCCCATGTGGATATGCATCAGAGTGAGAAATAGAAGTGGAGCCACAGAATTCAAGTGATGAAAAGAAGAGTATCAGACCCAAACTCACAGTAGACACACTGTCCTTCATAATGAGAAAGGATTTGTCCTTCTGTTAAACATCAACACACACGCTCTTTGGTGTAACATTTCAGGCCACTGCATATTCTTGGTACCTTGTACTTAATTCAGAGTCTGAGCTGCAGTCCTCTCAACTCATCCTGCTGAGTATCACTTTTTTTTTTTTTTTAAGTAGTGACAAATCATCCCAGCATCCTAGGGTATTTCTAGTATCTCAAAGGGCACTCTAAAATCTTAAACATGATTTTCATTCTTTTTGAAATTAAAAAAATCAGGTATTTGTATAGGAAAATTATTTTTAATCCAAGGAACGCCCTATTATGTCTTTAAAAGGGGAAAAAGAGTGGTGCTTTATCAAGATAGCCCAAGGATCAGAACAATTCAGGTCGGAACTGTGCTAAACCTTATGAGAGTCACGTGGCTTGGTTAGCTAATCTATAGCCCAGACTGCCAAGCACACCTCCAAGAAGCCACATTTAACTTTTTCATTCACTTTCAAGATTAAACTTATAAATAATGAAGGTTAAAAAATCTTCTGGGGCTTCCCTGGTGGCGCAGTGGTTGAGAGTCCGCCTGCCGATACAGGGGACACGGGTTCGTGCCCCGGCCCGGAAAGATCCCACATGCCGAGGAGCGGCTGGGCCTGTGAGCCATGGCCACTGAGCCTGCGCGTCCGGAGCCTGTGCTCCGCAACGGGAGAGGGCGCAACAGTGAGAGGCCCGCGTACTGCAAAAATACAAAACAAAAAATAAACAAAAAAAACAAACAAAAACAGTCTTCTGCCTCTGTCGCCTTGAAGTCAATGCCACAGATGAGCCAGGAAAGCCGGAGTCCAACGGGTCCAAAGAGCTCTTCGAAGTTTGGCTGCTTACAGCTTTTCAGTGGAAGCCTACAGATCAGGGAGGCAAGCTGCAGCACAAAACTGAAAAGGTTACAAGCTTCAAAGGTAATTCTAAGTAATGGGATCTTGAGCTGGAAGTCCTCTAGAAATCTGATGAAGTTCAATAGCTAAGTATCTGACCACAAGTTCGATAAATTGGAAACTGAATTTACTTGTAATAGTAATTATTCTCCCCAGACCTACCCACACTCATGAGATTCTGTGTAATTTAGATACAGAGAATCTTAAAATAAAAATCCAGAGAAGAAGATAAATGTAGAACATAAAAAGATCAGTCCTAATTGCAGTTTATGTTGGTGTTGGGTAAGAATTCGGAAGGTTATCTAAACCAAATTCTGGACCCTTGGGGAGTGTGCTGCTTTATTTATTGTTCTGCAATACCGCCTGCCTTTTTCCCAGTTTCCTTTGTGCTTAGGAAATATCTTGTGCATGTCCCTTTTTTGCAGCACAGCTGCTGATTTCAGTGAAAAATGGATGGTGGGATATTTATTCATGTATGTAGTTTTCTTTTTCTTTGTGCATTCTTTAAAAGTAAAACCTTATAACTTCCCTCCCCTAGGTAGTGACAGAAGTCAGGCAGAAATTATTTAAAGGAAAAAATGAGATTAATATTTTAGTTTAAATGTCAAAGCAGAGGGAACTTGGGCAGTGTAAAAGGGTCATGAATTCATAGGCAATATTATCTGTAGTGTTTTATCTTCACATATAACTGGAAAAAAAGATTTAAAATCTACTCTTTAATTTGAAATAAATATGTAAGTAAAACTAAATTGTTTTTAAAAAGTTAAAAATTATCCACTAGATCTTTTCATTTTCTTTGTCTTTTGTTCATTTCACTGCTTTCTTGAAATCTCATTCCATAAGCATGTTTTATTAATGCTCTATTAATAAGCATTCACTTAAAACATGACTGATTAAAAAGTAGACCTGATTTTAAGTAAGTGTTCTGAAAATGTTTCATTTATTGAATTCATTGAGGTTTAAGTTCTCATTTGTATTGCTAGAGGGTAAATTACTGATACTTATGCTTGTTTTATCATTATAATGAAAGCAGTACTCATATTTGCAACACTAATTAAAATTCTTCTCTGACCCATATAAATTCCGCCTCTCCCTCAAATAGATTATTTTCAAATCTTTATACAAATATTACTATATATGTGTGTGATAATGTAAGTATCTATCTTTAGTGTAACATATGTAAGTATCTATCTTTAGTGTAACATAATCAAGAGTAAGAGAAAGTAAAAATTAGGTTCAGACTTTTTAATACTGCAGGGTACATTTTCAGTACCCTACAGAGAGAATTAGTCACACGACTCCCATTAACTTTAATGGAACTTGTATGGGCAAATTGTATGCTGAAATTCTTAGGAAGTGGAACGTCAGTAGAGTTTATTAGTTTCATTTTTCCTCTTCAGAACTTCAGTTTTGACTAACTTTACTTTCTAATGGTCTATAGGGAAGACATGTCAATAAAAATGCTTAACATAAATGTTTTCCAAGTTTTATAAGATCACATTTTCTATACATTTGCCCAGAAGTTAGAAATTTGCAAACGATGCTTAAATAGCATTTGAGATTTAATTAGCAAGTAAATTCAACTAAACAAAAGACATAGCTTTTAGATATGAAAATAACAGTATTCTTTAAACATGAATATTGTAGCATTATTTTTCCCCTAGTGATTATTCATTTTTCACATTCCTATTTGAGATTACAATAGCAAAATCGAAAACTTTAAAAGTATTTTCAGTATAATAAATGTGAAATTAAATACCTTCCTATTACTACATTTAGGTGTTTGTATTTGAAATGAAATGTATTTGGAATTCTACATATTGGTCTTATTAAAATATTATATACCACACTTAGGCACTGATGAGAAAGAAACACATGGACAATTAAAAATTAAAGCATCCTATTTGTAATGAGGTGGATAGACCTAGAGTCTGTCATACAGAGTGAAGTAAGTCAGAAAGAGAAAGACAAATACCGTATGCTAACACATATATATGGAATTTAAGAAAAAAAAATGTCATGAAGAACCTAGGGGTAAGACGGGGATAAAGACACAGACCTACTAGAGAATGGACTTGAGGATATGGGGAGGGGGAAGGGTGAGCTGTGACAAAGCGAGAGAGAGGCGTGGACATATATACACTACCAAATGTAAGGTAGATAGCTAGTGGGAAGCAGCCGCATAGCACAGGGAGATCAGCTCGGTGCTTTGTGACCGCCTGGGGGGGTGGGATAGGGAGGGTGGGAGAGAGGGAGATGCAAAAGGGAAGAGATATGGGAACATATATATATGTATAACTGATTCACTTTGTTATAAAGCAGAAACTAACACACCATTGTAAAGCAATTATACTCTAATAAAGATGTAAAAAAAAAAATTAAAGCATCCTCATGAGGGGCAAAAGGAACCTAAATGTTCTTTACCAGCAGTACCTTTCCACAATTATGGATTCGATCACCCGACTACATGGTGAAGTTATGATCAGTTAACAAATCCACTCAAAAGAGTTTAGTTTAATATTAACTTTACATTCACAATACAGAATACAAAAAGAGATAAATGAAGATTCTTCTAATGTCCACTCATTCAAGATGTCGATAACACTACAAAATTTGGAAACGACTAAATATCTCTCAACTTTCTCTTTCCTTCATCAAATAGATCTATCTGTATTTACAATTTTCTAGAAATTCACCATTTAAAACATTCACTTTAAAAAGTTTTTAAAAGAACCCTCAGTGTAAGTTGTGATAATCTTTCATTTTACGTTATTTGGGTATGTAAATAACCAAAACTGGATTTATCAGACCAAAATAACTTTGTTTAATCAGGAATAAAAAGTAGACATTAATGCACTGATAATTAACAACATAAATAATTTCAACTTGGATCAAAGTTTCAGGAAAACAAAAAAAGATTGATCAAGTCCAGTCTGTTACATAAGTGAAGTTTCTTGTAAAAACATTGGTTGGTTTTCATACAAACCCATGAAACATGCATGCCATCAGTGACTGTTAGTGCTGCAAGAAACATTAGCCATCTAGTCTACCCCATCATTTTAAAGGTGAAGAAACTAATCCTTCAAGAGGTTAAATGATAATCCTAAGGTCTCTCAGCTACTTAGTTGTAAGGAAAACTAGAATCCAAATCTCTTGATTCCTCGTTCATTCATAGAGCAATTTTTTATTGAGCACCTACATTAGACTAACACAGTTGTAGGGATTGTATTAAAGTGATGAACAAAACACAGAAGAGCCTTGCCATCATGGATCTGATATTCTAAATAGGGAGATAAAACAAAGAAATACATAAAGAAAAAAGACAATTTCAGATTGTGGTTCATATGCAAAAAGATTCAGTATGATTTTCACCAACTGAGAATGTAGCTATTTGCTAGTATTTCTCTTCTCAACTCCTTTGATATCTCCTTTTCTCTCCTTGTAGTTAACATAAACAGAGGGAATTCCCTGGTGGTCCAGTGGTTAGGACTCTGCACTTTCACTGCTGAGGGCCTGGGCCTGGTCCCTGGTCAGAGAACAAGAATCCTGCAGGCTGTGTGGCGTGACCAAAAAAAAATAAAATAAATACAGAGTCACTTACCAGTAGATCCACCTTTCTACCATCTCTCATTGGTCAAGTACCTTCAAAAGACACCCACATATTCACATATTCATGAAACACATCAATATTTGCCTTGCTTCATTCCATTCATATTATGTGTTTATGAGACAGCAAAGATGTTCACTTTCACTAGAGTTTTTAAGTATCTGACTGTTGTAGTCTTGGGTCTTTTGAGTTTGTCCCTGTGTCATAGGAGAAGTTCAAAGCCTGAAAAACTCAGACCAGGTGGTAAAAACAATTTCAGAAAATGTGTACAGTTAAGGATTCTCTTGCAGATCAAAATAGCTATCCCTTCATGGTTATTTATCATTCCATGTGATTTTTCTGTGTAGAGAACAAAAGAGAGTGAAAGATGAAGTGGGGTATGAACCTGGCTGCTTGTAATTGTATGAAATTACACTAACTGTCTTGTCTTTGGTGTCAGACAGTGAAATTGTTTCCCGTAACTAGCAAAAGGGATGCTCAGTGCTTTTGCCTTTCATTTTTTCTTAATGCATAATTTATGTATGGCCCATTTATTAATAACCATGAAGTGTTATACCTGGAAATCTGTTCACAAAAGAACAGAATATATAGAATCAAAATGAACATTTCATAAGGCCGATATTATTTTTACATTAAAAAAAAACTTGCCCTGGTTAATTCTTGTTGAGAATGTTGGATAAAATCCAACAGATATTACTCAATTATTAATATAACCATATTTATCAAATTAAACAAGAATTTTAACTATATCCTGATTACTGATAAATCTCAAGAGAGATAAAACATTTTTATAATGACATATTCTACCTAGAAGGGAAAATATTTCAACAAAGCACCATTTCTGTGAGTTCCTTCAAGGCAGAGAAACTTTATTATTCACCTTGCATGTATTTCCCTTGCCTAACATAAATGGCATATTATATTTTAATGAT
This sequence comes from Delphinus delphis, assembly GCF_949987515.2. Lineage (NCBI taxonomy): Eukaryota > Metazoa > Chordata > Mammalia > Artiodactyla > Delphinidae > Delphinus > Delphinus delphis. Next base: position 20,297,512 of record NC_082699.1, read on the forward strand.
AATAAAATCTACAAGAGCTAATATTTAAATAATTAATATTTGTGAAGCAACAATCTTATAAGCTAGGTATTATTGTCATTTCATGTTATCAATGAAGAGAGATTAAATATTTTGCCCAGTGTCACTCAGCTGATGAGAGGAAGAGCCTGGGATTTGAACTCAAGCATCTAACTCTAGAACCTACCTTCTTTTATTTATTTATTTATTTATTTATTTATTTATTTATTTATCTGGGGCTGCGTTAGGTCTTAGTTGCAGCATGCAGGATCTTTCGTTGTGGCGCACGGGTTTCTCTCTAGTTGTGGTACATGGGCTCTCTAGTTGTGGTGCCTGCACTCAGTTGTCCCGCGGCAGGTGGGATTTTAGTTCCCCGACCAGAGATCAAACCCGTGTTCCCTGCATTGGAAGGCAGATTCTCAACCACTGGACTGCCAGGGAAGTCCCTAGAACCTACCTTCTTAATCATTACTTTTACTAAGTTCCATGACCTGTTTAGAGTAGACATTCAAAAATGCATTTAAATTAAATTGAAATCCTGACAGATTTGGTCTTTTTGTTGTAAACTATTAAGAAGACTTAAACTTCTGAATAAATATCTGGGTTAGAAAAGTAAAACATATAGTTCATTGAATAATTCTATGCATTCCAAATATTCTAGGCCTTGTAGAAGTCTAAAGCTGAAAAGGATTTTAGCAATCATTCTAGTCCAATTTTCAGATGTGAACTCAATCCCGTATGGGTCCAAAGAGGTGTCTCAGGTTACTGAAAGCCATACAGTAGGCCAAATTTCCTAATTTACAGGCAAGAATATTTGAACTACACCTACTGTTTTTATTTTTGTTCATGTATTTATTTGCAAATGAATTGCTCATACCTAGATTGTTAGTTTTACATAGTATGGCAGACAGACTCTTAAAGTGTCTCCTATCACCCCTACCTCCTGATGTCCATGGCCTTGTGTGACTTCCTTTCCTTGAGTATGGATAAGACATGTGACTTGCTTTTAACCAATAAAATACAACAAAGGCAAAGGAATATACATAATTGCATGTATGTGATTATGCTCGTAAGATCATAGCTCCCATTTAGCAGGAATCTCTCTTGCTCTTGCTGACTTTGATGAAGCAAGCAGTGATGTTGGGAGACTCATGTGGTAAGAAACTAGGAGTAGCTTCTAGGAACTGAGAGGAGCTTGCAGCCAATAGCCTGACAGCCAGCAAGAAAATGAGGCCCTCAGTCCCACAACCACAAGGAAATGAATTATGGCCGTGACAGAACCTAAGTGAATTTGCAAATGGATCCTTCCCTGGTTGAGTATTCAGATGAGAACCCAATCCTGAAGAAAGCCTTGACCTCAGTCTTTCAGAGAACACAGCTAATCTGTGTTCAGGCTCCTGATCCACAGAAATTTTTAGATAAAAAAATGTCTGTTGTTTTAAGCCACTACTTAAAGGTAATTTCTTATACAACAATAAAAAACTAGTATATGTAGTCATCCTTATTATGACAAGAATCTGACACTGAATTTAGACTAAATAAGGTTTAGCTAGGCAAGGTTTAGTTACTTTTAATGTAATAGGAGGACCCCAATAAATATCTGTTAAATGAAAGAATGATATAATAACTTTAGTATAACATCAACAAGGAAGAAGTGACATCTGATCATGGTATTACTATGATTATAACTTTAAAACAATGTTTATTGCCTGATAATACCACTTATTCTTTTATCTGTGTGTACATAGAGATGGAGTTGCAGTCAAAAATAGCTTTGGTTTGAAGCTCAAACTTAGAAAGGAAAAAATGACTTAGCCTCTAGAAATTTTCTAATGTGACTTCTCTACATACGTGGTATGTACGATGCTATTATAGCTTCTCGTGTTACTTCAGGATAAGTGTTATAAAGAATTCATCAGTGTGGCTTTTAAACAATCATTTCTATGTTTAAGTTCATTAAAAGAACTGCTTTTGACTACATTCTCCTTTGCAAAAACTCTAAATCACACTTAAAAGGACATTTACTTTATCCCTGTTATTCAGGCATTCTATAGTGCCTAGTAAAAAGTCTTCAAAAACCAGCTAGCTTTAAAAAAATAAAAATAGAATTACCATATGACCCAGCAATCCCACTACTGGGCATATACCGAGAGAAAACCATAATTCAAAAAGACACATGCACCCCAATGTTCATTGCAGCACTATTTGCAATAGCCAAGTCATGGAAGCAACCTAAGTGTCCATTGACAGATGAATGGATAAAGAAGATGTGGTACATATATACAATGGAATATTACTCAGCCATAAAAAGGAACAAAATTGGGTCATTTGTAGAGACATGGATGGAGCTAGCGACTGTCATACAGAGTGAAATCAGCAAGAAAAACAAATATCATATATTAATGCATATATGTGGAACCTAGAAAAATAGTACAGATGAACCGGTTTGCAGAGCAGAAATAGAGACACAGATATAGAGAACAAACATATGGACACCAAGGGGGGAAAGTGGTGGTGGGTGGGGGTGGTGGGATGAATTGGGAGATTGGGATTGACATATATACACTAATATGTATAAAATAGATAACTAATAAGAAACTGCTGTATAAAAAATAAATAAAATTCAAAAAAAACTAGCTATGAAAAACACATATGTAGAGTTGAGTGCTTATAAAACTGCTCACCTATTTTTTAAATGTGACTGTGTAAAATTAAGATATAATGGAACCATTTCTACAGTTACTATTTGTCGTTGACTATAACATTACTAGGAATATAGGCAAATGAAGTTAAATACAGCAGCCATTAAAACAGTCTTGAATTTAAAAAGCCTTCATTTTGTACACATAAAATAAATTGTTTTGTTTTCAGACACATAACATTCTGGTGTCATGGCTAATAAGAAAACAAATCTTACCTATATTAAGAAAATTTAAAATCGTCCACTTTGCTTCATTTTACATATGAAGATATTGAAGTTCAGAGAGAGACCAAAAGGAAAGTTATCAGTGACAGAATAGCACTGGAAATCTCTTTCCCTGAAACTAACTAATGAACAAAGACCACTAATTTTTTGTACATTTATCAAAATTATTAACCAAAACAGTCAAGTAGAATATACCAATTATATGTTCCTGTCTTATCTTAGAATACAAGGACCTAAATATAGAAACCTTAGTTTCTATATATAGATTTATGCTTTCAGATGCATTCTAGATACCAAAGAAGGCTAATACAAGTGAATTTGAAGCAAAAATTTCCCAAAAGAAAGGAAAGAATCTTAAGAAATCATGGCTGTGGAGGAATAGGAATATCATGTCAACACACTGAATAATTTTTGAAAAGAGATAGAATATTAATTCATTGATAAAGGGTGGGATTCACTGTGTTTCTTGAATCTGAATCATTGCTTTCTGTACTTCTGAAAGCATATAGTTACCATTCATTGTTCTAAACACATATAATGAAAGCCAGAATATGAAGAATGAAATTTGGAAAAATATTAGAAATTCAAAAATTAAAAACTAATTATAGACTATTGATAACACATGAAAGAGTTCAGAATTCACTTCTGAAGATTATAAATTATATATCAATTTAGCAAATTACAATCTTTCTCAAAGTTATGTGTTATATATTAGATGAAAAAGTAGAGCAACCATGATAACTTAAAAATAATTTTAGAAAGTCCAAAATAACCAAGCATTGCCAACCTTTTATATATATTCACATTTAAAATTGAAAATCTGTACATTTTAGGTTTTTTTTTTTACCTAGTCCAAAATGCAATATTGTATTTTTCTTATTCCATTTAGAGGCAGAAGAGTAAAAGTGGATAGAAAAAAGAATATGATTTTTAACATAATTTTAGAATACAAAAGCAATTGGGAAAACTGAAAATATTTCACTCTTACGAACAGTACTTTAAAAGAAGATCTCCTGAAAAAAACCTGTTTCAGAGGTAACAGTGGGACATAAGTTAAAATAGGAAAATTTTTGAATTGAAGAACTTACTGGCTTTACCAACTTTTATTGGTTGGAGTGTGTGAACTTTGGAACTCTTTTTAGGACTGCATGATTTTCATATTCAGTATGCCTGCATGCATATAAATGTATAGATAATTGCTATGCCTTGTATCGAGGATATGAACTGTGTAAAATTACTGTAGGAAGTTGTAAATGATGTATGAAATGAGAAATCTTTGCCCACTGGCAGTACATAGATAGAACAGAGATAGTGACGCGCAATCTCTTCTCTGTCATTTGTCATAGTACTCATCTTATAAAAGGCAGAACATATCAATAAACCTGAGTGTCAAATATGCATGCTAAACAATATATTGAATTTTCCTCTTTTAGGTCTTACCTCTTTCTTGAAAACCAGTTTACAAAAACCTCTGAGCCCAAGGGAAATGTAAGGAACTTATACATTAATGATTTCAATTATCCGTCCCAAAACATTAAATGCCAAATTTCTAAATAGCACTGTGTGAATGTACCTTTATCCTTATACTCAGTGTTGCTGAATTTCTAGACTTGCCATCCAAAGTAAAGCTTTTTGTGAGGACATATAGAGAGGCTTTATCTACAATATTTAACATACAACCATTTAGAGACATCTAAGAGTAGTACTGATATTTTCATCTTGCCTCCCGATGCTTGAAAGACTTCAGATTTCACTCCATTGTTGACTAGCAGAAGCAAATAGAAGCAACACCTTTCTACTAAATTAGTTTTAATATAAAATTCTCATGGCTGACTTCTCAATCCCACTGACGAATCCCCAAATCAAATATTTAATCAAATAATTGTGGCAATTAAACTTATGCAGGTCCAATGCCATCTTGTCACAAAATATACTTGTACCAGGAAAACAGAAATTAAAAAAAAAAACCTTTACAAGTTGTCACATACTTTTATTGATAGATTACAGAATTTAAGTCTAGAAATTAAAATAAACAACAAATGATTCAAGACTCTACCTATATACTATATTAGAACCAACAAGATCAAGTAAGCTCAAAAAAGCACATGAAAGCAAAAGCTAAACTATCCTTTTTGTCTTCAAGAAGTTGACAGCTTGCTAATGTAGAGCTCTAAGTATGAGGTGTTTTTCAATGACACCTGAATTTTATTTTTTATGAACACAGAAACACAGAGGGAAATTTAAATATTTATGCAATTGCATCTTCCTCAAATATGAATATGTTCCTTCATGTGCCACTTATGGTTTTGTTAAAAAAGAAAGAAAGAAAGAAAGAATATGCTAAGGCATTCGACTCTTTTTTTTACAGTATGTTATTGATAATTCTTTCTGAAAATTGTAAAACAAATATTTCCTTACCAAGAGTTCATCCCTTCTTGGAATCACAACTGATTTTTCTTTTGCCTGATAGAGTTAGAAGTGAAATATCTGATTTTATTTCCCATCAGCAGACCTCAGAGATTAATGTATTTCATTTTGCATATGAGTCACATAAAAATGATGGTATCATTGTGTCGCTGTGAATAATGTCAAAGGGCATAAGACAAAACAGTATCTACATTTGGCTTATTTTCTAAGTAGAATGTAAATATTGTCTTATACAAACACATAAAGAGCAGAAATTTAAAATGCTCAATCTCAAAAAGACCTTTCAAGTATTGATCCACTATTTAGATTATATCTAGAACCCATGCATTTTCACCACCATCTTTAAGGTTAATATACTTATTATACTAATATTGTTAGTTTCGTGCTCTCTTTCTTCTTCCTTCCATTACACTTGTCCCATTTTAGTTGGTGGTGCTTCTGTCACTCAGCTGCTACTACCTATTCAGCTACCTGTCCAAGACCCCGTTCTTGTTACTCTCATTAGCTTACAGAAAATTTCTCAGTGTCTCTTTTCTCCTTTTTACCTTCTTTCTAAGTATCAATACACAATAAAACCTTGGAGCAAGCATATTAGCAACTGACTGTTCTCCAATTCCTCTCTCAGGATATTTTCATTTTACATTGTTTACGTGATCAAAAACACAAAAGCTGGGAAAATTTGGAGGGCACCACGTGGTGGACAATTAAGGAAACACCTGCTCATGTCCATATGTCAGGTCATTATCCCCATCATCTACACGGAGTTGCTGTCGAAGAGCATCAGCAGCTACATAGTTTGTTTCCCAGGACAAACCAACCATCGCCACTGTACCCACACGCAACCAATACCGCAACAACACTGGGATTAATTTACATGAGGAAAATAGGAAAAAGTCTGGAAGACAAGGAAAAACAGGGCCCATTTCTGATACTGATCAGATTCTCTGGATTAAAATGATCAGTCCAGTATGATTCTATTTGCTCTTAGGTAGGGCTAATTTTTCCAAAATAGTTGTAGGAGTTGTATCATTGGATTATACATTTTCATTTCTCTTCATGTGTATATAATAATGTCGAAAATGGCATAGGACTTTATACAATTTATAACACAACCACATGGCTCTCTAGATCAGACATCTCCCCTATTAGGAAATACTCACATGAACTTCAATTGACACAACCCATTTGAAACATTTAAACCCACACGGTGAGGATGAGACTTGAATATAAGTCAAAATGCCCCATAATTTGTCCTTAACCAAAAATTCCATCAACAATAATTGTCTCAGTAAAAAGACCACTTAGGGGCTTCCCTGGTGGCACAGTGGTTGAGAGTCTGCCTGCCGATGCAGGGAACACGGGTTTGTGCCCCGGTCTGGGAAGATCCAACATGCCGCGGAGCGGCTGGGCCCGTGAGCCATGGCCGCTGAGCCTGTGCGTCCGGAGCCTGTGCTCTGCAACGGGAGAGGCCACAACAGTAAGAGGCCGGCGTACCGCAAAAAAACCCAAAAACAAACAAACAAAAAAAAACCACTTTAATTAAACCAATTTTATTATAAGCCTGAAGTTGCTGCTTATTTACCTAAGCCAGACACCCTCTACAGGAAGCCCTGTCCTACAGGTAGAATTCTTTAAGTAACAGCTCCCTCCTTCTCACTTTCTCTTAGTTTTGTCCATACCTTATAAATAAATTCTTCAATAAATCTCATCAATTATCGCATTGAATGTGCCATCTATTTCCTGATAGATCAAATCTGCAACTCTGTGGCAGAATTCACAGTCTTTTCTACATGTTGTTTTGTTGAATCTTATGAATAAGTATACTGATAATGTAATCCATATTTTACACATAAAGAAACAAAGACTCAGAAGGTTTAATAAACTTTCCCAGACACTCAGCTAATATCTAAAATAGCCAGAACTAAATTATGGTCTCTTACTCAAGGTCTAGTATTCTTTTTCCTGCTGTTCAGTTTTCTCCTACTCCCTCCTAAATGGCTTGCCCTTGGTAACATCCATCTATGGTTACTATTGAGGGCCTACAGCCCATTGTAATGTATTGACACTGTACCCAGCTAAATTCATAGGTATATAGGAACAACAGGCATGCATCTAACTAGTTGTCATTTTGGCCAAGAATATCTAACTATTGAGCACTAGTAAGGGGTCACATTTTTCACTGTTAGTATCAACACTGAATTTAAGGGCTGTCTCCTTATGGGTCTTTGAAAGCTTTAGAAATAGAATTCCTTTGCTTATCCTTGACAATACGTTAAATAAAATGATGGCAAATGGATAGACAGACAAGACAAGACAAGATAGAAGACTATTAACAGATCTGGGGGGTTGGGGGTGGGGAAGAGACACCTGACTTAGATCCAGGTGCTGACCATGGAGAGAACACCAGTTCATTTAAAGCTCACTGAGTCAGTCAGTTGGCAATGCCAGCAGGTAGAATCTCGTGATGGAACACAGGTTCTGGAGTTCCACGGAGCTATACAGGTCACCTGAAAACATGTCCACGTACAGCAAAATTGCAAGTTCTGAGGGATATGGGAAAAAATAGTACTAGTAAAAATTAGGTGGGAATCCAGAATAATATGTACTTTTCATATTTGTTTGGGGGAGTAATTAAAATAAAATATATAAAATATGCAACCCAGAACTTGGTGCAAAATGTATGAGTGGTATAATGAAAGCTATGGAGAAAGATGCTGACAACCATGGCTCTGATAAGATGGTCTCAAGATGTGAGTTGGAACTAAGATATAGGGCAGTGGATATCAGAGATCTTAACTGGAATAAAAAGAAAACTGGGAATCAGGCATGAACTGATATCATGGGTCAAATATAAGCACCTACCCTACAAACACTTGGGCTCATACAAAATTGCAACAGAAAAATGATGCCTGCTACCAACACTTCCACAGACCTCTCTCCACAGGCACTCTGGTTTCCTCTGTTATCCAAGCTTCTAAACTTATGATACAGATTAGATCTATTTTTCCCACAACCAACCTGCAACCCAGAATTACTGTTCCTTTCTTATCAACATCCTTATTCTGAAATTTCAGGTATTAGGAAATCTGATGTCACAATTGTTCATGAGATAAGGACTTTTAGGGTTAATGTCTTCTCCTCAAGATGTTTGTTAACCTAAGTAATCTTCAATTGGCTAAATATTTTAATGTTTTCAGGAACTACTCCCATGAGTCCTGGAACATTCATTGGTAACCATTAGCAGCACAGAGAAGGTGAGTTTTGTTAGGTTTGGGGTGTTGCTTCCCAGAGCCTTTTGAGGGAAAAGGCAAAGATACAGAAGTTTTAGGGATTGTGTCTCCATTTATGCCTCTGCAGGAATTATTAGTTGCTCTTGCTACAAGGAGTCAGAAAATTCAATTGAGTTCAAATAAATAATTAAATTCTTCATAATTATTCAATTTTCTAAATTAATTTGTACATTTAATATAATTCTCAACCTTAAATAACCTGAAATAGATTTTTTTCTTGGAGCGTGGCAGAAATTGGTAGTAAGATTAATCTAGGAAAGTAAAGAGGCAAGAATATTTTAAAATGTACAAAAAAGAAATGTGTTACAAACATAAACTATTACAATTCATTAAGATTAAAGCAAGGTTAATTAAAATATGTATTTGAGACAGATGTACAAACTTCTATACATGTGTACAAACTAAAAAAAATAGATTCAATACTAATATACTATACATACATATTCATATATACCTATTCTATACATATCTATGTATTCATATGTATGTGAGTATATATAATTAAAGGAAGTATCATTAAAAATGTAAATAGTGGTGTTGGGACCATTTATTAGCATTCCAAAAAACTGTAGGTCAATACAACAAACAATACTCTATAAATGCTAATTTTAAATGTTCAGTTAAAAACTACAGGGAACTAGCCAAACAATAGCAAAATCACCAAAAATAATTTAATATTTATAAAATTCTGGAGGACTAAAACCTTTTAAAATGTGAGATTATAAGTAAAGTCACAACAGAAAATATTTAAAAATTTGGTCATTTAAAACTACTGACATGTACTCACTGCTAGATTTAAAACAGATAACCAACAAGGACCTACTGTATAGCACAGGGAATGTTGCTCAATATTCTGTAATAACCTAAGTGGGAAAAGAATTTGAAAAAGAATAGATACATATACATGTATAACTGAATCACTTTGCTGTACACCTGAAACTAATACAACATTGTTAATCAACTATGCGCCAATATTAAATAAAATTTTTTTAAAAATAAAAATAAATAAAACTGCTGAAGAGTAAACAATATAAAATTTAAAAAATGCAGCCAAAGGGGAATATTTGCAGCAAATGTTAATGTAAAATAAAGCATTCTTAAAAAGGGAAAAGGAAACTAGAACTATGGACAAAGGACATTATATGTAATTCAGACAAAAGGAAATACCTTTTAGAAATTAGAAATCAGAAAAAGAAGGGAAAAGGGAAAGGGAAAAGGGAAAAAGAAACTAGAACTATGGACAAAGGACATTATATGTAATTCAGACAAAAGGAAATACCTTTTAGAAATTAGAAATCAGAGAAAAATAATCATCATATATTCTAATCAAAAAATGCAAATAGCAATGAGATATTTTTACTTATTAAAGGAGGCAAATTTTTTTCTTTTATTTTGACTGACTGTTAGTATCACTAATATTCTTGGTGCCTGTTTAAGTTGATAAAAGTCATCCAGAAAAAAACTAGAAATATCTTTCAAAACTATAAATTATTTACTTTTGATTGAAAATCAGATCACTTGAAACTTTAGGCATATAAATGTTGTCTGATTCTAAAAAAATAAAAAGTCTTTAGAGAAAAACTTTATAAAAGCAAAGAATAAAAAGAAAAATCATTAGTAATTAACTATAACCCCACATACAAAATTTACCACATGTAAAAGTTTGGTAAAATTTCCTTGATAGTTTCGTATGTATACAAAATTGAGCTCAATCTATAAACATGATTGAGCTCTTAATATATAAATGTGTGCATATAATTCAGTTTTTGCTCTACTTTTTCATTGTAAAATCCTTAAAGAGTGTTGGCAAGAGTCATTTTAATGTTGTATAGTCCTCTATTGCACATCTATGTCATGATTTATTCCCTCATTTCTTTATTATTGGACATTGAGGCAATCTTCAAATTTCTAAATAATAATGTCAATGATAGAAAAAGTTCAGAAACAATCTAAAAGTTTAATGTATGAAGAGTTAAAATATAATACATCTAGCCATAAAAAATAATAAATCTACAATATGATGGAAATATGTTTATGATATGATGTCTATGCATCAAATTGCAATGTGGAAGTTAGCCCTTCTAAGAAACTGTGCCTGCCTCATTACATTGTACCAGTACTAAATGTTCATCTCACTCCCATTTAATAGGTAGGAATTCTAGTCTTGTTTGTACTCTGCACCTCCAGTTCTACAATGCCTCTTCTTCAGGCACCCTGTGAGCACCCAAGATATATTAGTTATATGACTGAGTAAATCTCTAATGAAAAGACTAAAGATTAACAAAGCTTTGCTCATGTTGCTTATCTCTTTTTCTGCCAGTTAGTTGTTTTCCTTTCTCTTGTTGGCATGTAGGCATTCTTTACTCTTGGGCTTTTGGGTTAAGAGCAAATGATTTCCAAAAGATTTGGAATATATATCACTTCAATTCTATCATGAGGTTACATTGAGAGAGCAACAGTCCAGGTGAGGAAATCAGCATTAGAGATGTATTTGGTTCCCACTTGTCTTGGCACACAGAATATCAGAGTTAAGCTCAGGAACTAGATTTCCATCTGATGACACCTGTGATAATAGATGGCAGTCAGACATGCTTTTAACGTTAATACCAAATTAGAATAGAAAATAATGCCTATCTTTCTTGGAAAAAAAAGAGAAAATTTACCAAATACATCTTATAGATGCTGAAAAGTGGGTTTAATTTCAACAATCTAATGTTGAGAAATGTTTTTGTCTCTAGCAGTTAGAAAATCCTAAGTCATCTAATTCATTTCATTCATGAATGAAATATGGTAAAAAATTTAGGAATGCTCAATCTCTGTCCTTTTGTCTGTTTTGTCTACGTGTCCAGAAAGATGGGTATACCGTGCTTCAAACACCTACACTTTTGGTGCCCAGATCATCCTTAACATCCTGGCTTATTTGGACTGTGCATACAGTCCAACAGAGCATCTCTACTTTGCTTGTAACTGTCAACAGAAAGGGTGCCTTGTGGTCACACACGAGGGCACAAGTCACCCAAGTCAAAGGACAGGAAGAGATGGGATATTTGTTATTCCTGTCAGTGATAAAGGGAAAGAGCTTTGCCTTTCTTCCTCAAAAGTTATGTATGGCACTGCCCAGCAGACTTTGAAAGAAAGCAGAAAACTTAAAAATGAAGGAATGTGGAAAACATCATAAATATTACTACTTCTGTTGAAGAAATTTTGCTATTTATAATGACTTCACTGTTTACATGACTGTGTAACAGAAGCCTTGTCTGCCAGTTTATGCATGCACGTAACTATTCCTTCAGGGAAATAGATTCTTCACTTAAGAGTGAGAGAGGAAAACACTATTTCTTTTCCTACAAACATGGCAATGAAAGCCGGATTAAAAGACGAGTTTTTAAAATTTTGTTTTCTCAGTTTATGAACACACACGCACGTGCACACACACACACACACACACGCACGTGCATACATACACAATAGTGACAGATGTAGAGCTTTAGAACGTTTGAAAAAACATGGCATTCTCAGTAGCCCACAACATACATTAAATCCTGACTTTACACTCTTAAATTAGTCTCATGGAATTAATATTTACCTTAATGCTCTTACATCATAATTTTGGTCATTAAACATGCCATCGAGCTTCAAGTTTTTAAAATATAGAGACAGTAACCCATTCATCATTGTAGCCACAGCACAGTTCAAAAATGTGAATCCCAAATGTAAAATAGATAGATAGTGGGAAGCAGCTGCATAACACAGGGATATCAGCTCGGTGCTCTGTGTCCACCTAGAGGGATGGGATGCGGGGGTGGATAGGGAGGGTGGGAGGGAGATGCAAGAGGGAAGGGATATGGGGATATATGTATACGTATAGCTGATTCACTTTGTTATACAGCAGAAACACACCATTGTAAGCAATTATACTCCAATAAAGATGTTTAAAAAAAAATGTGAATCCCATGCCAACTACGAAAGGAAAATTCTACTTAATTTAAAATTTTTATAGGTTATTTCTACCACATATAAGACCAAATTATTCAAGTTTCATGTTTTGAACTCAACAAGTTTATAGAACCATAATATTCTGAATTACAACTCTGTTTTTAAAGAGTTTCCTCTTGGATTTGAGTCTGCTTTGATTCTTAAGAGAATCCTCAAAAGAAAACAAGTTTTTGATTTGAAAGATCACTCATTTGTGTCACATACCAAAACCAGAAATTTTCAAATAGCAAACCAATATATACTTACAGCCATCAAAATATCCTATATATTAATAGGGACAGGTAAAGTTTACTGAGTACTTACACAATGCCAGGCTCTGTGCTATTCCACAGAATATTTAAAAACCATCTCTTGAGGCATCTCTCCCTGTTATTATAATACCCACTTTATAGAAAAGGCAAACTAGGTCTGAAGAGGTTAATAACTGGTCTAGGATCACAACACCATATTAACTAGAGCTAGAATTCTAACCCTCTCTTCACTGATTCCAATGCTTCCGCTCTTATGTACTTCGCTCTATTGTTTGCTGAATAATAATTGTGCACCTCTGACATTCCCTGTCTCCAACATTATAGGTGCCAGCACCCTGTATTTGCCTATATCCTCATCCTCATGGTTGCCTAAGGGGGGAAAAAAGTAATCTTTAACAAACCTGAATAACCAATGTTGAGATCAAAGGCCTGTGGTCCTTTTAAATCATATTTTAATCAAAGCAAATATGTATTTTCTTGCTTAACACATATTGAGCACCTACTGTTTACAAAGCATCCTGTACACATAAGTAAATGTTATAATTTTTAATGAAGCAAAATATATATATTACCTCAACAGACTATACACCTGTAATAGGATTTGGTGTGATGGGTATCACCAATTTTCACATCATCTGCAACTCATGAGTAAATAAAACAAGTAATTTTTAGTGAATGTCTTTTTGAACAAAAGTGAATGCAGAAGAAATAATGAAAGCAATCATTGATGAGAATATAGAAAGTTAAGCACTAAATTCTATCTAAGGAGTAAAAAACAATAAATTCTCCCACTGAACCATAGGTTTATACTTGATCTCATACAATAGCATGTAAATGCAACAACTAGAACCAAAGAATACAGTTGTGGAAACCATCAATAACTCCTATTAATGTTACAGAAACACGTAATTGAAAACAGATCCACTCACATGGAATACTTGGATTTTACTAAATTTGTGCATCTTCTATAAACCCATCAGTAAAGTCACACCACTGAGAATAGTTGGGGTCTGGACATCAAACCACCAAAGAAGCCTAGAAGATTAAAGCTGCCACATTGAACATTCTGACATCTGTACCCTAGGATGTATTAATACATCTAACTCTGATATGTTTACTCTGTTTACCCTAGGACAAAATAGCTAGAAAAAGTCAGCAGACCTTGGCCAAGGATTCTTTCTCCTTATTTCTTAGCTAGGAGAAAAGATGGAAGAGCTGTTTCTCCTCCATTGATACAGACTACATTTTTACTTTCTTGGATTCAAAGACCGGTTTTTACTAAGCGACTACTAGGGAGGCAGCATAACAGTGCTCAGGGGAAGGCTGAGTCCCATGTCTAGTACTTAAGTGCTCTATCAACTTGCGCAAGTTATTTCACCTCTCTGCTTTAATTTCCTTCATCTGCAAAGTGGGGATAATAACAGTATCTACCTCAGTGGGGACTTGAATGGATGAATGTGACAATGTAAGTAAAGCCCTTATCCCACTGTGAACACGCAATTAACATTCACCTCACTTCCCAACCATCATCAATGACGAAAATGGTGGCTACGAGCCTCATTGTACCTGTTTCCTATAAGAATCCACCAGCCTTTCTGTTCTGACTCCCCTCCCACGGCAGTCTCCTAGTAAGTGAACTGTTTTATTCCATGGCGAACATTCCAACTAAGCCCCTTCTCTGTGACCCCCCAAGGAAAGGGAGAATAAGGCTAGACCCGGAAAGGTATCCTGATGCCCGCTGAGGACATTATGCTAAGTGAAATAAGGCAGTCACAGAAAGACAAATACTGAATGATTCCACTTATGTGAAATATCTAAATGGTCAAATTCATAAAAACAGAGAGTAAAATGGTTGCAGGGGCTTTGGGAACATGGACATAAGGAGTTAGGTAAAAAGTTTCAGTTAGGGCTTCCCCGGTGGCGCAGTGGTTGAGAGTCGGCCTGCCGATGCAGGGGACATGGGTTTATGACCCGATCCGGGAAGATCCCACATGCCGCGGAGCGGCTGGGCCCGTGAGCCATGGCCGCTGAGCCTGCGTGTCTGGAGCCTGTGCTCCGCAACGGGAGAAAGTTTCAGCTATATAAGATGAAAAAATTCTAGAGATTGGCTGTACAGTCTTGCACCTATAGTTGAATACTGTACACTTAAAATTTTGATAAGAGGGTAAATCTCATGTTAAGTGTTTTTTACCATAAAAAAAAAGATATCCTGAGATGCTGAGCTGTGCTAAAGAGGTTAGGCCAATAACAAAAATATGTGCTTTCTATATATTCCATTTGTTTTTGCTAAATCCCTAAGAAAAGAGACCCAAAAGATACTTTCAAAACTTACATTACAGTTAGACGTTATCTGACACTTTGTGCCAGATTCTCCCAATCTGTCAGCTGCTGTCTGTTAGAGAAATTTTATGCCCGGAAGCAGTTGGGGCACATAATAATTCATAAGTGTGACTTCCAGGAACACCCACTTCACACAATACCAGCATTAAGCATCCAAACCCCTCAGCTGTAAAATACAAGGAGAATGGCACCAATAGAATGAGGATTTTAAAAGGACTGTGGTTTCAACAATTTCAAAGCTTTTAATCACGTAACACTTCGTGTTTTCCCAAACATTAATTTCTCAGATTAAGTAGGAGCATCTAAATTGGTATTGTGAGACCTGAGGAAAAAATTGTGTTTCTTCTAAATTGAAATAGTGACACTATCGACTATTATAAAAATAAAAAGGGATGGCGAGGAATAAAGTTCTCAGGAATTGGAAATGCATAGCAGAATGATTACAAGTGTGTGTCATGCATTCTGTCATTTCTAATCATACACAGATAAGACTTCCCGTAGGGAAAAAAAAGTCTATAAGCATATATGTGCACAATTTCATTCCTGAATTAGGCAGGGAGTATCTTCACTGGCCTCACAAAATAAGGGAGAAACAGCTATATCCTTCAAACGAAGACCATGTCGGTTAAACACTTGAAACAGGAATGAGTCAGGGAGTGATGGCTTTTAAGTTGACAGTTGAAGCTCAGTCTTTTCTTTATCCTTGAATAATAACATAAATGTGAAAAACACAAAACCTTAAAGACTTTAAACCTCTTAATTAATATGCAGATATACTGTGAAATTTTTCAGAATTCTTCATATTACTGGAGTTTTTCGTTTTTCACTATTGATATTAGGGAATGTATTTCTTAACTGACATGATTTCTTTACTGAATATTAATTTCTAAGGTATTTAGAAAATAGAAATAGGTAAGTAAAATATTTTTAACCTCAGATCTGAAAGAAAATTCTTGCAAATACAGTATCAGCATTCTCGATATATTTTAAAATAGATATGTACATTTATGTAGCTATCAAGCACTTAATAAATGATGACTACTCAAGGCAATTTGCAAACTATGGTTTCATCAAGATACATGTCAGTGTAAATCAGGGACCTTCAGTTCACCGTTTTTCTGAACAAGTATGCCATCATCTTTGCTAGCTCTGTTTCCGGTTTCCATGAGGCCATCATAAATCTACCACACTGCACGGTCTCCTCAGAACACAGTCACAGATTCAAATGCTTGAAAGTATAGTGAACTATACCTTCAACGAGTCTATATCAGAGTTAGTAATCTCCTTCACCTGTGGGGCATATTTCAACAAAATTGTCAGAGAAATGCACCCATCGCGCTTAAAATCTATCCATTATTATCACACTTTATGGAAAACTACCTTTTCTGTCAGCCTAGAAACATGAAATAGGAATGGACACTCCTTTTAATGTCTGTACATAAATGGTTTGTATACAATGTCTACTAAATTAGCCAGGGTGGACTTTGGTGGATTGAATGCAAACATAGATTCAACTGGTATAAAACATTTTTCTCAATTTGTCACTGCTGATATTTAATTTGCTTTGATCTAAAACTGCTAACGTTATCCAAGTGGAAGGAACAACTAAGATTCATTATTTTAGATTTATTTCTAATACTGAAGGTGTCTGCTAAAAAAAAGTAAAATAAAATGTATGAAATTATTGAATTTTCATCCTTCAAACTTAAAATGGTATATTAAAATCAGAAAACTGTTTAAACCTTTCCCTTTTCTGGAATTACAGTTTATAGTTTTGTATTTATTGAATGCATTCATAGGCTCCCTGAGGATGTGAAATGTATGGAAATATATGTGCATTACTAAAGAAAGAACTAAATTTATTCTTTCCCCACATCATGCTCTTCTTTGCAGTGGAGGTTTTTAATTCAATACAGAGCTAGAATGAGATGGAGCCAATTTCCTGGTCTATATGTGTGACAAATGCTAAAAGTGGCACAAGATTAACAAATTAGTTGAAGTATAGATCTTAAAAGATTTTTTTCTGTGTCTCTAAATCAAAATTCATATTTTATTTGAAACGAAACCTTCTTTAGAATTCAAGAATGACCAAGGACCTTTTATTTCTCTGTATTTAAGATGAAAAGAGAGGATTTGTGACAACATACTTGCAATTTTTTTAAAAGCAAATTTTATTTGTAGGAAAGCTTACAAAGATTATATATTTGGAATATGAAATTATTTTAATTGGAATCCAGTGACTTGGGTTAATAATTCCAATGTGTGATTTGGTAAAAAAAATTAAAAGTTTTTTTTTCAAAATAAAGAGTTATTCCTAAAATAAAAGCATAAAATGAATATCAGGGGTAAAATTTATTTATTTCTGTATTTTTATGAGTAAAAATAATGTTTACAATGTTAGGTCCCAGATAAATTTGCTTTGATTTTAAACTTGCTTTTCTAGTAACATTTCTTATATTTAATTTTAAGTGAAAACTATCAAAGCTTGGCTGTTTTACCTAACTTCAGAATTATGTGTTGATATATATCTAACACCAAACAATAAAAACATCTGAGACAATAAAAGCATGGAACAGTTGTGGAATTCTTTAATTTAAGAGAAAATGGCTATGTTTGATAATCACGTGTCCATGAATAGATTTCTCCTCTTTGTCGAGAAACTTATATTTTGCAAATTTTTTTTTCTTAAAGGAACCAACGTATGATGTGTAAGGGATTTTTAAAAAGGTATTCTGAAATAGGTGTTTTGGATTTAGCTCACTCATTCAGGTTGGAAGCTTTGTCACGTAGCCCACCTGTTTTGCTTGGGCTTAAATTATGTAAAAATACAGCATCTTAAAGCAAGCACAGTCTTACTTGTTGTACCCAAACACTGTAACATGCTTAAAATTCAAGAAGAGTTCTGTGCAGGTTGTATGTCTCAGTCACCCAATCTCCTTCCACATATCTGTTCATGTTGACAGACTATGTCATAATACATCAACAGAAAGATCAGCACAGAAGAACAAAATTTCATCGCCTGACAGCAAGAGGAAAACTGATTTTCAGTATTAAATTAGTACAAATATACCATTACCTCACTTCCAATAAGTCTACTACCTTTAAAAAATAAGGCGTCTGCTATAATCACAAGTATATGCAAAGGCAATTAGGTTCGTTTATTTCTTTGCTATCACCCTTTGACTGACAGCCTATTTTCATTTATCTTTTACAAGTTATTTTATTTGTTGTATCTTGGAAACAACTTAGAAAATTTAAAAAAAATACAATTTCTTCCTGAGACATGAAATATTACATATGTAAAAATATATATCTGCCAAATGTTTGGAAGACAATCTCTCCTAGACTAATCATGAGCAGAAACCTTCTGGCCATTGAAATGGAAATGGGTATTTAAGCTTCTGAGAAAAGTTCGGTACCTTTTTCATATAGCATCTTGCTCTGTTTGGATTTCAGGATAAATTTACCAATACCTGTAATCAATAATGTCTTTTACAGCCTAGGACATCATCTGCCACTTAGGCTTTTAATTTTGCCCCTGTTTGAACACCCTGCAACATATGCACTTCTCTTTTGTCTATTATCCTAGAGTTGTGCTATTCCCAAATATTGACATCATCTACTTTTATCAGCATTAACTGCTCTGAAGCTTCCCAGGCTCATGCTCGGCTCTATTTCTCCCTATTGATTATCTTCCTCACTCCAGCAGGTAGCTAGCCAGCGAGGCTGTCCTGAGAAATAGCTTCCAATGACTTTATACGCACAATTTACACGGAATTGTTTAAAGAAGATATTAGCCTCAATACAAATCAGTGAACCTCATTTAGTCAATACTGCACAATTCCGCTGTTGGCACCCTGTCACATGTTCGACTTTACAGTCAGCTGCTGCACCCAATCTGCACATTAGCCATAGTATTTAGTTTCATATTAAAATGAAGCTGGTTTTTTTCGCTTTTGCTTTTCTTTTTGAAATCTTTTCAGTATACTTTTTACATCACCTCTCTGAGCCATGTGATAGTAATATATTTTGAAATACAAAAACCTGAGATTAAATGTTTGATTTTTGACAGTGTTCTTAAATATAATAAATTCAAAAGGAAATACTGTTAAGTTAAAATGGAGTGTTTTTCATTAAGTCCAATCAAATGGTAGACAACAAAGGATCTTTTATTTGAGAATATGAAGTGAAAATGAAAACCAGAAAACCTTTACTAAGAAAAGGTCCAGCTAAATTATGTTGGAAGGAGGTCTCCAGATTGAGCTTGGGTGTTTCTTTTGCTAAAAGTGAATTAAACTAAGATATGTTATGAAGAAATATTTTACAAAGAAGCAAAACTTAATGCTTTGTGGAGATGAAAATAAGGTCTAAGGACGGTTGACTTTGAAAATAATTCGAAAGAAAGATCACATATGAAAAAGATTGCCACAGCATCTGATCTTTTCTTATAATCATAACAGGGAAATGTTTGGGGGAAAGTAATGCTGCCATGGCAATGCTGTAAAATTCTAGAAGGGGTGTTTACATTTCAGAATTACCCCTCCTTAAACTACTGGTTTATGATAGCTAATGAGATGATATCCAAATGTTGAAAACGGGAAAATTCGAATGAAAATCTAAATGTGAAATATAATATAATGAAATAACTAAGCAACATAATACTACTCTGATCGTTTGTGCAAATATTGCAAAATGAACTGCAATACATTAAAATTCTTCAGTGGTTGTGTAATACATAAGTGAAGGTTTACATATAAAAGCTTTAGCTATCAAAAAAAAAAGGATCTTTATATCATATTGTCCTAAATTTTTTACTTGAAAACATCACTAACCTCTTGGGGTGTATTCTGAAAAGTTGTCATTAAATCTATTTGCATATCTCTTTGTAAACTGAAGTTCAAGGTAAAATAGTGCATGCTGATCAAAATAGTCCATTTGTTATAAAATGCATCATTTAGCTTTAGTGGGTGAGTGGCAGAAAGCTTTGGAGAATATGAATGGTAGAGAAAATAATAATTTCAGGTTTAAAGGTTTTAGAGGGGTGAATATTTTTTCTGTAAGTAAGAGTTGAACACAATGACAATTTTAAATGAGTTATAGTTATAATAGTAGATTTTGAAAATTAATACAGAAAAAAATTAAAATAAAATTACATAACAAATTATTGTAAATATTTCAAAATGTTCTCTTTTTTACTATAAAATGTTAAAGGTGATTTTTGTATGACCTTTGCTTTCATTTCCTTTCTCTTTAAATATCACTGGTACGGAGCTGGAGCCCTGAAGCCCAGGTAGGAAAGACACACTGAAAGACGGCCAGTCTATCCTGACTGTACATTTTTTCACACATTTATTGCAAACTGACACTCATATAACAGCTTTCTTTTTTTTTTTAATCACAAAGATTCAACAAAGAACAATTCCAGTATCAAGGGAAAATCATATCTCAGAAAAGAGAGAAATGCCATAACTGCATATTCAGGCTGCATAAACCAAGTTTGGCAAAGATAATTGTACTATTTGTGTGTGACAGCATTTTACCATTTAAAGAAGTCAGTAATCTAAATTTGAGAGTATTTAGGTGTAATTGTGTATATGCATGTATATATCATATATTACATGCAATGCACAAATATAAATTTCAGCCCCAAATGAAATGCACAAACATTTCATTTGTCTTTTTTTAGTTTAAAATATTCTTTGATGAATATGTATTTATATATTAAATATACCTCTACCAACTAAATTATGAGATTTCTTGTTAGTCCATATGTCATATGATATTCTACTATTAAATAAGATTGTATACTTTATGTATTCACTTAAACACAAGAACATTCTGAATGAAGCAAATGAAAGCACAAGCAATGCACACAAATTAAGATAGGTTTTTAAACTAACAGCAACAAAATAGTCTGATAAACTTTTCAAATAAATAAAGACACTGATATTTTTTCCAAAAACATTATCTAAATTAATGCTTTAAATGTAAGTGAATGTTGTTTTCAAATTATGTCAAAACATAAAATTCTCAATGATTCTCCATAGTAACTTTCAAAAGAAACTAATTTTTAAAGAGCTTTGATTATATCCCTAAAATATAAAGGAAAATTATTTTTATTTTCTGTTTATTAAGACCCATCTATAGCAGAAAACATGATTCCAGATCTATAATCTTTATAAACATTATGAATGTTCATATTTATGATGCATATTAAAGATTAGTGTTTAAGATCTATAGTGACTGCCCATACAGATTACCAAGATGATGGCAAAAATCATGCATATCATTTCACTGAATTAGTTTTAGTAGCTTAAATGTGTTATAGTGAGTCCAGCTATTTCAAATAAATCTTTTCTAGAAATATTCTGATTAGTATAGCCTAGTCACAAAGGATATTTTACAACAAAAATTAACTTTAAAAAATAATATTGAATTCTGTGGGATACTATCCTTTCTAAAAGTATAAATTTATCTAAACTAAGCACACATACATACACACTCACACATACACACACAAATTTTGTCGGTTTTGTCATTAAAGTAAACTGAAAATGAAGCCATTAAGGTGATTATTACATTGTCATCTATGCAACTATGTAGCTTTTAAAATATGTAAGCATTTCATTTAATCCTAGTTTTACATATTTAACAATAGATCAGTAACTATTGTCATTGATTTTTATAAAGTGTAAATATTTTAAAATATCAACTAACACATGTATCTATTCAAATTCTAAGACAATTTCATTTGTCTAAGAATGTAAAATCAAACTAAATAGCTAATTGAGATATTTCATAATGTCTCCATTTTACAGAAAAATATGTATTAACAAAGTACAGTATTTAAGGAAATTAATGTTAGCCTTCTTATACATAGAGAGTACATTTGTGCACCTATTACTATCTATATAAGTATAGATATATCATTATATATGTCTTGTCAATCTATGTATTTTGTGCAGAGAAGAAAAGCATTCTCATAACCTAGAATAAAGCAATAAAGGAGTATAGGTATGTGTGTATGTGTGTGTCTGCTTGTAGAGACGGAGGAAAAGAATTGGTAGATTTACAGAGAGGTATTAAAGTAGAATATTAACATGTTTGAAAATGAATATGAAGGCATTATACTATATAAAGAAATATCATTGATAATTTTTCTTCTCTCTCCTTCTTCCTCTCTCTACATGAGTGTATTTGGCTGCTAACAAGGAAATGAACATTTGAGATAAAAGGAAAAGATAACTGGATAGAAATTTCAAATGGGTATTTTGGTTAAAATTACTAAATTAAAATTTAAATTCAATTGGGTTTTCTTTTCTGAAATATGAAATAAGGAGCTTGTAAAATGGGCACGAGAATCACAACATATTTTGAAATATTTCTATTAAAATTTTCCCATATAAATATTTGTATCATTAGTACCTTATAATATTACAAAATATTCTGAAGGAATGTAAAAATAGCATGAAATAAACCTGAAGGGGTAATCTTTGTAGCATAAAGATCAAGATTCTAAGTAAAGACAAAGTTCCTTATCGTTTGATTCAGCCATAACTGTTTCAAACCTCCTAGTTTAATGATTTTTATGTATTTCTACTTGTTGGTTTTTCAAATTTGTCATTGCTTCAATATTCTAGGGCTGAAAAGGAAGTAATGTAGGGGGTAAAACAAGAATTTACATAGCCACCTAATAGTTAATATCTTGACCACTTTAAGATTATGCATTTAAATAGTTATAATCCCAGTAATTCCAATGCTACAGCATCCAGGGGATGCTATTAGATGCCTTCAACAGATAGATGTCCTCAGTGATACTTCATAGCAAGTATCATTTACTAGTACCTGACTACCTAGATTCCTGAGGCTTTTAGTCTAAAAACACATTTCTATATAAAAAGAGCCCAATTTAACTATAAGGGTAACAATGATGTTGTCATGAAGTTGACAAAAAGTGGTAGACAAAAAGTTATCTGTAACTTTTCATTCCCTAATTCCTAGATAATTAACGAGGATAAAACTATACCTTGATCACCTCTTTTCAAGATGGTAAATTAATGATATAAACTAATGATACAGTGGAATCAAAGTGAGTTATGGAGGTGAGGGAGGATATGGGCGATGGAGAGAGAAATACCTTTTTTCCTGGCTCCACAAAGGGTTGAGGGCCTAATTATTTTTAAGTATAATCCAACCAACCTCTTCTCATGCTTAGCTGCACTGAGTGACACTATTTGTGATGCCCAGTGTGCTGAAACTGAGCATGTTGCTGTCAGTTTAAAAATGACTATAATAAAAGTGACCATGAAGATGGATCTTGTGATTTTGCGTTTCTAATCAGTCATCTGTGAAGAACACTTTTGCTTTGATTCAGCAGACTGGTGACAGCCATGATTGATAGTGCACAAGGATGAAAAAAGGTTATTAACTGTCTTCCTATTAAGCTCAATGTTTTACCCCTCTAGGTGCATCTCATACTTTAAGTTAAAATACTTACTCAGGTAAGGTCAAGAATGAACTCTATGGAGATGGTATCCATTCTGCTGAAAACGAGCAAGGCATCCTTACATAGATTTTTTTTTTTAATTTAGCACTTAAACTACATTTAATTCCACCATCTTATTCATTAGCTAAAAAGAGAAATTCCCTCCTTCCAACAGCATCCTATGGTGAAAACACTAAATGTACAGAAAATAGCTTTAAATGTAAAGATTTGAATGTGGAACTGACTAGCAACATGTGTGTGGTATGTACGTAAATCTGTGTTTAAACAGATGGTCATATACACATAATCTGAGGGTATTTTTAAGGGTAGACACTAAATTGATTTATGATTACCAAATAAATATCTGCATAATATATGCAAAAATTGTTTAATTTTAGATAATCTATACATGGCAGAGAAAAAATAATAAAGAAAAAATAATCATTTCTAAGAAACTCAAAGGATCTAATAGAATATCTAGATATTTGTTTTCATTTAAATGTAATATTAATTTATGAACATCTTATTTTAATTTTTTAAAATTAGAAATATTACATATAGATAAACATTTGAATGGCAGTATCTGTTCACATCTTTGACTAGCATACAGACGCACACCCGTACACAAGTAGTATTATAGAACCTAAGGTACTCCACTAACTGAGGATGTACCATTCATTAAATGAAATAATAAAATTTTTAATGCTATCATATTTCCTGTATTCCTTTATTCTTACTGAAGCCAAAATGTACTGAAAGGTTTTTGCACACTTTATTTAACTTCTCTTTAAAAGCATTTTAAATTTACAAGTTTGTTTCTGGGAGATAACGAATTAAATATATGCATTTTAATGTAAAATTGTGGTTTTATGTTTCTTCCTACATTTCCCACTGTAAACACTCAGTACATGGCAAATGTAATATGAATTAGGAAAAAATATTAAAGGATGTCAATAACTTGGCACTGAAATAACCATTTAAACTCTAACCAAATTTCAGTTCTGTGTGCTTGGCAGTTCTTCATTGAACAACTCTGCAGAGTGGCACAGAATAAGAAAATGTTACCAGCATGTTATTAGAGTTTCGTTACAGGGAATATCATAGTATGTCCAAATGTTTTCTCTAGTATATCATGACCTGTTTCTCCAATGTCCGTTATTATACCCATTTTGGGTCTGTAATAAATTATATTTTGAAAATGCACTGTTTTAATATTAGGATCCATCAACAATGAAATATAGAGAAAGTAAGGAAATGAAGTTCAAGATTTCATTGAATTTTTCTCTAGAGCCAAAAAAATTGGCTCTCTGTCCTACTTTCTTAATATTACAATTGCTGTTTTAAGAAACCTTTCCAATTCTCTAGGATTTTATGCATGCCAAGGATAATTTAAATACACACTGAGAGCCTAAAAATGTTAAAATGTTAGATCAATATGAAAGCTGTTTACTTAGTGAATTGTGTTTATGTGAAGTGGACTTAAGGGTAGATTTTAGAATTCATACAAGATTTCCTCAATACGACACATTAACTTCAATATTAAATGGATTTCTCTTTCTGTCTTTTCCAACTTCAACAGACAAATGCGTGTTCTGAAATTTAGAAATCAACGACGAGATAAGTGATAGAGGGGTTTATATGATCAATGATAACATATTGTACAATTATTTGTCAAAGTTTTCACAGCAGAATTATAATTATAATGGAGAAATAACATGTTGTGTTTCTCAAAAACATTGTGTGCTTTTAAAATCAAAAATGAAAAATGCAGTTTCTATCTATTTCATGTTAACTAACAAGATGTTCTAAAATATTAGTGAAAGTCCTGTCTTCTTCCATCTGCCTACTTGGGAGTTTCTTAAGGAAAAGGAGGAAATACAAAGGCTGGGTAGGCCCAAGAGGGACACACAGATTTCCCAGTTACCCATTTCCTAGTCTTCTCTGTTTCTTCTCTAGAGAATCAAGATCTAGAACACACATTACACACAGCACACATTTTAGGAAAGAACAAGGCAAAGGCCATTTCAGGTAAAGTTTAGGTCATTTCCAAAGCAATTAGCATGGCTGAAAGTGATGTTGAGCTTTTGTAGAAACCAACACTTAGCAGACAGTAAAAGTTAAAAGTGCCACAGTTTCTTGTATCCTTTTGGAACTCCAGAACAGAATGTTTCCTTAATTTTGTTCAAGCAAGCGATAGAACTGGTGAAGAAAAGCCCCACACCTTTGTGCAAACCCCTTAAATTTGGTTCTGAGGCTACTGCGATTTGGTTTCATGGAATGCTGGGGCACAAGGCACCTTTAGTTTACAATACCTAGGGCTTTGATTACTTTAGCTTGAAAGTCCCTTCCGAAGCCCTTCCAATCCTACTGGTATCCCTCCTTCTCCTCCTCCAGACCTACGAGGGGACACAGGGTAGGGGTACGAACTGGGTGGTGCACATCTGTGTAGCCAGACCGTGGAGGCTGACAGCTGCTGTCCACTCCCAGACTGTGTACCTGAGCGTAGAGGCCACTCTGCTCTTCTGCCCAGCCCACTCCAGCCTGCAGTGTTGCTGCTGTCACACCAGCCGGTGATCTGATAGGCTTGTCGGGTTGCCATGGTGTTGACTTCTTGCCTCTGAGGAGCTGCCCAATGACTGGAGGTCTGGGATTAAAGCGGGAAGAGGCAGCGGCCGCAGCGAATTTCAGCGGCAGCTGCAGCAGCAAGAAACAAGAAGCGAGAGGACGAGGTCTTTAGACTGAGCTCCGCTCGCAGCCAGGGCTGCCGGGGAGGGAAGGAGAGGAAAGGGGGGAAGTTTGGAAGGATGACCACTCGAAGCCAGAAGATGCAAGTGAGGAGTTTGAGACCCGCTCAGGAATAACTCATAAGCAATCTGCACGCGCTGAGAGGGAAAATCGTCCAGAATTCGTTATTATTCACATAAGATATTACCAGGGCGGGGGGTGGGACTGGGGTGTTAAAAGGGACTTAAGTGGGTGATATACTGCCTCCCCAAACCCCCTCCCTTAACTTGGGCAACGAAGTAATTTGACAAATTAAAGAGGGGCTATACAGAGAACTTTAAATCTGGATAGCTAACTTATTCCGAGAAGAGAAAGTGCAACTAGACGGCAACCGAGTAAATGAAAATAGTTGCCGGGGAGCACGGCCGGCGGGGGCGATGCGGGCTGGTGGGGGCGGGGAGGGGGAGGTGCGGAGAGTGCGTGGGACGCACAACCCCGGACCGGAACCGTAAACTAGGCAATGAAAGGGAAAGAAACCGCTTCTGTTATAAATTAGTAGGTAGGTGAAGGTTACGCAAAGAAGAAAAGGGAAAGTAAAGCTGTTAAAAGAATAGAATAAACCCCCTGGGAGTTGAAATCGCAATCCCCCCCCCCCGCCCGCACCCCCACCCACCCCCGGCTCTCCAATCCAAGGGGAGGAGGAAGAGAAAGAGAGTGCATTCTGGTGTGATGAGAACTCTCTGGAATGTCTGGAGGAGAGGATAGGAGCGCGAGGGTAAGAAGACTCGGGTGCTAAATAAATGGCGTGAGAGAGAAACGGGGGAGGGGCGGGGTAGGAAGGAAATATTCGGCGATTCACCGGAGGGACTTGGAGATGGAGAAGAGTGGGATTCCAGTAGAAGGAAAAGAAGTGCAGAAGTTCAG
The DNA here is from genome assembly GCF_949987515.2 of Delphinus delphis. NCBI lineage: Eukaryota > Metazoa > Chordata > Mammalia > Artiodactyla > Delphinidae > Delphinus > Delphinus delphis. The sequence continues at coordinate 20,324,872 of NC_082699.1, forward strand.
ACCTGTAGCGTAAAGGAAGGAGGGAACGACTAGAGTCAGTAAGAGAGAAGGCGGAAAAAGGTGTGTGCTGCTGAGGGAGGGCGTGGGAAGGCACCCGTTGTCAACTAGAGGGAGCGACTGCTAGGACAGAGGGCAGAAAGGGCAGAGAATTGTACGGACTCTGGCGTTGGCGCGAGCACCGCGGGGCAGCACCGGCGAGCTGGAACCAGGTGCCGTGCAGCCCGCGCCCCGGCTCGGGGCGACGCAGGGACTTTTCTGGCAAGAGGAAGAGCTGCTCGTTCACCCTGACGGAGTCACGATTCACCGCGAGTCCCAAACACACGCCTCACTAACTACTTTACAGCCTCTTTCATTGATTTTCTTTAACAAATAAACAGAATACCCGTTACAGCAACACTTCCTCTTGCTGAAGCTAGCTAGAATGCCAGAAGCTCTCTGATGGTTTCATTTCTCCGGATAGCAGTTTTTATATCTCTAAATAAATTATTTTCCTTCACTTAAAGGATCAAATGTGTGATTCCATTCAGTTTGGGGGAGTCCAGTCCTCGCCCCCCCCCCTCTATAATTTGGGAATCACCTTTTAGAATAAGTAGAAGACAGGTTCAGACACAAGTTTGCAGACCTGGTAAGGCTCACTGACATTTGCATATTAATTTTTGCTAATAAGAAGTAACTCAATTTGGAAGGAAAACGCCGGTAAAGAAATTGATTCCCTTGCAATTGCAGGGAAATTAACACTAGTCCGAGAGCCACACCTAAGCTACTCCCCTTGAGTTGTCTCTTAAAAAGATTTCCTTTAAAAATAAAGTATTTATTTTAAAGTGGCCCCCTTCAAGAGCGGTTCTGCTCGAGGTTCTTCCATACATGTCAAAGGGTTGTTGAATTATTCATTATTGTAATTACTATCATCATTGTCATTATCCTTTTCCATGTGGAAATAATTTTATTATCGTAATTTGATATCTGAAGAATTTCCTGTTAGTCGTTTGATAATCACTTTTTTCTGCTGAAAAGAAAAGTTTTGTTTATAAATGAGATAGGGAAAATGTTTTAAATGCTTTGATGTTTGCTATAGATTTCCGTTTATCTAATCGATCGGAATGCCAATAAAATCGATTAAAGGTTTAGTGTTTTACAAACAACCATTTTGTGCTTTTTGATTTTACGTTCAGAATGATTTTAATAAAACTAACGCTTTCCTTTAACATTCTCCCTTTAAAAAAAAACAAATCTTTATCGTTTTTTTCTTTTATTATTAGAAATTGCCACTTAAAGTTCTAATAGGAAAATAAAATATATAAGCAATGGCCGCAATGGTTTAAATTCCATCCTCTTGTTGCTCAAGGTATTTAAATAAAGCCCTTTAAAATCTTGGTGAATTATATGCGATCATTCAGTGATTGCGGAATATTAAATTAAACTTAGATAAATCCGCATTGAAGGAGGCAGCACCCAATCCTGAATTTATTTCCCATTTTCTCTAACAGCATCATTGCGCTCCTCTCTTTGCAGTGACAATGTGCCAAATCTGGGCATTCTGAAAACATTTTCCATATGCTTTAACAGGGGACTGATAGACAAAGAAGAAAAGGAGATGATCTTTTTGCTCTGAGGTATATTTTCCTTAACCTTTTTCTGGTAGACTTTCACTGATAATTATTTTAAAGCAAAAGTTTGAAAATCATTTAATTCTTTTTTTTTTTTTTTTTTTGCTTTCACCATTTTTTTTTTCCTACCTTGTAATTTATATTCCTGAAATGGAATTTTGGTGACAATATAATGTAAAGCTATCATTTCTGTACCTTGGCAAACAACATTTGTTTCAAAATCTTTGATTCATTTAGCTTGCTAGCTGCCTTTTGTAATTAAAGATGGATTTAATTATACATTTTGTAACTTAGATCAGATGGGCTGTTTGTTTGCTGTAGGATTTAATGGTGCTTTTGTGTCTAATATTTAGGGATGTTACATACAGAGGTGATGGCTTTTCTTCAACTATAAAGATCTGGACTTTTTTTTTTTTTTTTTTTTGTCTTGGAAATGTGGATGTTTGGATGAATGTAATGTCCTGTTTTAAAATAATTCTATTTAGTGGCTGGAGTTAATATATTGTCTCTACAGCATTTCATTGACTAAATATAGATGTTTTAGGTTTAAAAAGATCACAACTGTATCTTCTATTCAATGAAATCAGTTATTCTTTATTTTGTTTTTCCTCACTTGTCTATCTTTTCCCATCTGCATCGCTGTCTCTTACAGCTCTTCCCCAGACGGAGTGTAAAATTTTCGTTGGATACTCTTGCTGGAAATATCTCCTTGTATTGTGAGAAGGGTGTGCTTGTGACCCTGGATGGAGTGAGTGTGCATGTGTATGGTGTGGGGGTCAGTGGTAGTCCTCATTAATTTGCATAAGAGCTGTAGAAGTGCTTGTGAAGTTAGTGAAGTGCTATTGTTTGGGAAGAGACCTGCCTGATTTTGTTTATAAACACTGGTCTGGTTGCCTAGGGGGAAAGAAGGTCACAGTACTGTCTGAGCCCTGACCTCTGAAAGGCCAGAGTGTGTCTGACTTTTTCTGTCTTTCCTTTCTTCCTCCCTTAATTCTTCCCTCCTCAGACCCTCTATACCTCAGACTCTCTATAACTCCTCTCCCCTCCCCATTCCTTACCTTACCTGTGTCTAACTGTACATAATGACCCCCTACACACACACACACACACACACACACACACACAACCAGGTCTGAACCTCCAGGGGGGGAAAAAGGTAAAACCGATTTACTTCGAAGTTAAAGCAAAAACTGGGCTTCAGTCTGGAAAGGTAGAAATATATGGGGATATGGAAGTACAGAGATAGATCCCGGGATCAGGAGGGGGTCATTTTTATGTTGGGGGAAAAAAAAAAATGAGACTACGGAGGAGAGAAGAACGAGGTTGGGGGAGGGGAGGGAATAAGCGAACGACGGATTTCACTGCCCACAAACACGTACATACACACTCAAAATACCTTTCGTCTTTGAATGTCATTTCATCTAGTTCACTCTCACCATCAAAGAGAGTGTCCATTCTGGATGTTAGGTCATATTTTCATTCTCCCTCCTCCCTTTTTTAATTCTCAAGAAAATATACTTTTTTTCATAGTAATGGGAAGTGGCTCTCCCACACTATTTCTTGAATTATTTCACTAGAAATATAATGCTTGTGACACTTTCCCCAATAAGCCCTGCACTTTCCGATTCACTGTCAACTTCATCGTCTCCCCCTTACATACATACATACTCCTCCCCGCCCCCCCCCCCCCCCCCCCCCGCCACACACACACACAAAATAACAGACCTTGGTATCAGGTTTAAGTGTGTTTTGGAAAGGAGTTGCTGAGTTAAACAAAAATGTTAGTTAACAGACTGCCTTTGTTAAATAGCCCCCGGGAGGAGAAGACCCAACAAAAAGAGGGAAAGAGGAGGGGGGCTGAGGATCTGAAAGTGTCTGTGGTGACATAAAGGGTTCCTAACGCTGAAATCACTTGTAATACCTCGTTTCAAACTGAGCTCATCTATAGACCCCGGAAGCGCGGTCAAAAGACTGGGAACCTTTTCCCCTTGGGCTGGGGCTAGTCATGAGCTGGAGGGAAGCGGGGGAGAGGGAGGTGGGGTATTTATTAGTGACTCAGCGAGGGCAGGGCGGGGGAAGGGGGGAACATACAGCTCAAGACTCATTAAACCGATTGTAAAGCCCTGAGTGTCCTCCGCAGAGATGTGGGAAATAAAATACGCCGAGGAAAATCTGGGAGTGGAAATTACCTTTTGTCTCAATGTTAATTACTCCTTGCTTCCAACACTCAACACCTAACCACCTGGTAGCCCTTTCTGGTCCTTCCCCAACTCGGCGCCGGGTGTCAGGATCCGAGTGCTCTGCAGTGGGCTTGGCTCGGCGGGGCAGCCCTGGAAAGTGCAGAAGAGGGTCTAGGGAAAGTTCTGGGTGCGGCGGGGAAACCTCTGCTCGTTTCACTTTGAAATTAAAAGTAGCCAAACGTTCCGCGAAGGCGGCGGTGGGTTCGTGCAGAGTTTAGGGACAGCGGCATGGGGGGTGGGGGTGTTGTGTGGGGTCAAAGGTTGAAGGCGAGGAGTCCGCAGAGACCTGAAAGGAGCAGCTGGGTTTCCCGAAGCCAGGGGCCGAGGAGGAGGGCGCCAGGGGCCGCGGGGCAGCAGCGCAGCCGGGTCGAGCCGGGCGGATCGCGCCCGCGCCCCGGAGCAGCCTGCGGGCTGGGCTCGAGTTCGCTCCCCTCGCCGCGCCCCTGCCCGCGGCGCCGCGCTCAGCGCCTCCGGGCCCACCCCTTGCAGACCTGCGGCCGCTGCTCCCAGCTCCCCTTCGCGCGCTGACGCGCTCCAAGGCCGAGCCCTGGAGGAAACTCTTGACTCTGTGCTAGTTCCTCTCTGCCCCTTCCCCTCAGCCCATTAACCCCCGACCCTCATCCCAGCTTCTCTTCTTAGGAAGGAGGTGAAAGAGGACGAGGAAGAGATGATTCAAAAGAAAACACACACACATACACACACACACACAAACGCTAGAAGAGGAATACTCGCTTGCAGAAAGGATTGCAAAAGTGGGCGCCCCTCTTACAAATCCTCCTTCCTTTTGTTTTCTTACTTAGAATTCGATAACTCCCCTCCCCAACACACACACACACACACACACACACACACACACTACTACTACTACTACTACTACTACTACTACTACAGCTGTATTTTTCAGGGAAGAGGGAATGAGGGCATAGAGGAGAAATAGCCACAAAATTTTTTAAATGGTTTTCCTGATTTGATGTTTGGTGTTTTGACATCAATGACATTAATATTATTGATGATGTTTCAGGGAGAAAAAAGGCAAAAGAAATAAAGGAAAACTTGAAAACGAAATGATCATCATTTCCCTATTCTTCAGTGCCAGAAATAGACCCCTTTCTTCACCTGAGCCTGAAACAGACTTATTGTTCTCAGGTGTTTCCTTCATCATACGCATTTACCCGTCTGAAATCGCAGGAAATGGTTTTTCCATCAGTGAGCTTGTACATGGAGCCCTCTCCTGCAAAGGGCTTGATCTTTTCTGATTTGAACCTGAAAGTTTCCCTGCCTTCATTTCCCCTCACCCTCTTCCCCCTACACGCACCTCAAATTGTTTCTTAAAGCCAGAATTTTTGCTCTCTGGGGTGTTTTTCGGTAAACAGTAACGCTACATAAACGCCTTCTTCACTTGCAAGTTACAGAGAATTTAAATTTTACCCTCGTGGGCATGTATATTTCTTAAGGCACATGGATAAACCCCACTGAGGTGCAATCAGACACCAACCACTAGCACACCGGTGATACAGTTGCTGTGTGTAAAGGTGGGGCTGTAAAGAAAGTAAATCAAAAATTTTAGGAAGCTGTCCACTTTGGTCAGATTTCTTCCCAAACAAGTTTGAAATGGAATAAAGTCTTTGGAGAAGTAGATAATTTTCTTTCTGTTAATGTTTAGTAGTCCTGGTTTCTAATACACTAGTACATGGACTGACTCTAGATTCTTATGGTGGTGATTTGCTTTTTTCTCTTAATAAAGACCATATCTAGGGTTTATTCTCCACTCCAAGCCTCTGCACTTTCATTGTAACCTTACCCAGCTGCTGTAGGCAACCAGCTTTCCTGATCAGGGCCTAGGTCTGCTCTTTTGAGGACTATGCTTTTATCCTCCCAGGTGTTTTGTTTGTTTTTTAATCCTATTTGCATCAGTCTTAGGATTTTCCAAATGTTTCCTGATAACGCAAGGTTTCAGGCCCAGAAGTGTGTGTGTTTGCAGGCTCTGTTTTTCCTAGTGCTTGTGCAGTAAACCTTTCTGTTGGTATTTGGTAGATTTGGTGCTTAAGGCCCAAGACAAGGTTTTGGAGCAGATCCTGGCCATCCAGAACTTCAAAGGCCTGTCAACTCAAAAGCAGCTGACGCCTCACCTGTCCAGGAAGCTGGACATTGCAAGTATTTCCTGTTTTTAGCTTGTTTGATTTGTTACTCTCACCTTCTCTCTAGAATTCCTATTTTTGAAATATTACGTAGATGGTATCTACTTGTGACCTGCAGTATAGCAGTGTATCAAGATGCTATCTTTGAGGAGCAATGGGGATATACATATATACACACACACACACACACACACACACACACACATACATACATACATACATATATATAGTCCATATTCAGTATAGTCCGTATTCAGTATAGTCCATATTCAGTAGGGGGTATTTAAAAGTATGTCTATTCCTAGTTTTAGTTAATTATCTTTTAATGAAAGTGTCACTCATATTCACATCTGTAATACTGGAAAGAGATAATTAGATTTTCAAATGAGAATCAGCCACCTTAAATTTTGCACCAGAAAATACCAAGTATATTTCATTCTAATGAGATCTGTAGTGGGGTTTTAAAATTCATCATAATGTGCTTCAAGAAAGATAATTCAACACACTTGCAAGATGAAAGGTTTTCTTCCTAAGTCTTCTTAAAGCTATTACACTGAACTTATGCAATTCTGATAAAATATTCAAAAATATTACATAAGGGCTAGAACCGTACCCTCACTATCATCCTCGCAACCATCCCTTATTCTCATTTGAAAGTTTACTTTGACTAAACTAACCGCTTCCATCTTCCACGCCCTGGGTTTTCTTTCCTGCGTGTACAAACGAAAGATACGTGTTCACATTGAGTGCCTACAGATCCAGAGTGCAATCCCTCCTTTGAAATAGGTTGGGCAGAGCGGTATTTGCACACAGCCAGGCACCCTTTATTTACATACATCTGCATATTTGCTCAGGACCCCGCATTTCGCCGTTAAAGTGCTTTCCTGTACGTAGCAGAATAAACTAAGCAGAGAAAACCTTTTCATTGCCCTCACTCCTCTTTCTGCTTAAAGCTTCCTAGTAAACACAGCTCTGGTCCGATTATAATTACTTTGCCTCATTAAAATAAAAAACAAAATTTTTTTCGAGTGGTTAAAGGGCACGTTTTGGGCGGCATTATGTTTTATTTTCTCCCCCTCCTTGCCGAGTGTGTGTGTGTGTGTGTGTGTGAGTGTGTGAGTGTGTGTGTGTGTGTGTGTGTGTGTGTCTGATGAAGTTTGGGAGTCGCGCGCGCAGGGGCGCGTGGGGTGCGAGCCCCGGAGGTCCCCATCCCCTGCCCTCTCTGTGGTCGCCGCGTCCCGGACTCCCGCCGCAGCGCTCCGAGCTTCGGAAGCCGCGAGGCTCCCGGGCTGCTCCGGGTCCGGGCTTGCGCGTCATTTGCAGTCTGGGGAATGTTGATCACCTCACTAATTACACCTCTCTCTCCCCCCTCTCCCTCTCCCTCTCCCTCGCTCTCCTCTCTCATTCCCAGAGTGCATATCGGGAATAGACACACAAAGACATGCGCACTCAACTTAATCAGCCATTTTTTTAAACAGGGCTAAAACGATAATAATTAGCAGAATAAAGACATATCGGATTTTCATTTCCTTTCCTCCTTTTCCCAACCCCTTCACAACCAAACAGCGAGACCGCGGTCGGCACATGCTTTAACTCCTCCCGGACCCCCGAGGACCGCTCCATGCCCCCCACTTTCTGCTCCAGCGTTTTTATTTTCACCCAATAAAGTTCGAGGATTATTTTTTTAATTTTTTTAATTTTTTATTTTTTAATGAACCCTCTCGTTTTACTTGGATGTGATCAGCTGTAAGTAAAATAAAAGCAAAACAAAAAAGAGGCGAAGATCGAGTAGGAACTGCAGGGGAAATGGAAAGTAAGTTTTTTCTTTAACTTTTATTGAGTAGTTTGTGTTAAATTTAGGTCGAGTATCGATTATCTTTCCAGCCTGATCTTGCACAATCTTTGATATTTCGCTCCCTCTCTCTCCCTCTCCGCCTCTCTCCCTCTCTGCGCCTGGCTCGCTCGCTCCCGCTCGCTCTCGCACACATCCCCTCAGCCCGACCATCTCTTCCGCTCTGCCCCCCCTTTTCTATCTCTTTCCCCTTTTTTGGCTCCAGGATTTGCTCCGCCGAGGGAGGAAGGGGGCACTGAAGGACCTGATTTTCCACTTTCTTTGGGGGGTGTGTGTGTGTGTGCGTTTTTCGGGATTTAACTTTTGGATTAAGTGGCGGGTCATCCACGTTTGGCCGAGCAGTTTTCTCTCATTTTGCCTGTCTTTTCGGGTTCTGTGTCCACCGCGAGCCCGGGGCTTTCTCGAGGCGCGGGGAAGCTGTCAGCTCCGCGGCGGCGCGGACACTGCCAGGGGCCCCCGGTCGCCCCGCGCCCCCTCACCCCGGTCGGGATGACCCTTCCTTCGCACCCATCCTCCGAAAGTTTGGACGTTGGTCGGTGGGACTCGGAGCCCCTCTCTCCCTCTTCTCTCCCTGCTACCCTCCCCTCCCATTCAGCCTCGGTTTTCTCCTCCTCTCACCACCCCTCTTCCCTCGCTCAAGTTCTACGAAGGGCGCTTAGCGCGCCGGAGCTGCGGAGGCCCGCGGCTCCGTGCGCGGTGGGCAGGGGGTTCCGAGAGGCTGGGGCGCGAGCCGGGGCTGGGGCTGCAGGTAGACGCCCGCCCGCCGGAGAGGGAGGCGGCGCGGGCGGCGCGGACCCGGGCGCCGGCGAACGCCAGACAGGTCCGTTAGTAGGCGGGATCGCCGGGCCTCGGGGCCAGGGACCCGGGAGGCGGCCGCAGCTCTCTCGGGGCGCTTTCGCTGCTGGGTGTGTCTTAGACCGGAGGAGAGCTGCCCGCGGCTCGGGGTCAAGAATCTTTTCTTTCCTTTTGGCGAAGGGCAAGGTGTGTGTGTGTGTGTGTGTGTGTGTGTGTGTGTGTGTGTGTATGGGGGGGGGGCTGTGACCGGTTGTGAGAACTGATTTATTCCCCGGCACCCCCCAAAGGGGTTCCAGGTCTACAAACGAACTTCACCTTCTTCGCCTCTCCCGGCATCAAGTGCGCCTTCCGGCCGGGAGCAGCTAAGGGAAGAGGGGCTGGAATGCGTCGGGTCTCGCCTTCCTTCTACTTCTATCTCGTTCCCCCTCCCCCCATTCTTTCTGCTCTTTTCTATCGGAAAAATAAATAATAAAATTTCTCATGGAATTGTATAAAGTTTCTCTGCCGATGCCCAAGTTACAGAGGACTCCCCACCCAGCCCCTCCCACCCCCAGTCCCGAAGACGGTGCACTGGTTTGTATTTCTTTTGTTACCTGTGGTCCGGGCGGGGGGTTCCTTTCGGCCGCTCGGGTTGGGGTCCGGCCCAGAGACGAGGCTCCGGCGGGCGCCTTTGGCCGCGACTCCTCGCTTCCGCGCGGTCCTGGTGAGGTCTTAGCTACCGTTCGGTGAGACACCCTCCTTGTAGGTACCAAAGGTTCAGATCGCGAACACGGACCCCCCCACCCCGACCCCTACACACACATACACACTCACACTCAACACACTCACAGACACACACGGTCTCCCTACTCCCCCCCACCGCCAGCCCCCACCTTGCCTTTCCCCTCCCCCGTTCCAAAAAAAGCACACACACACAACAACAACAACCCCCCCAGACCAAGCAAAAACCCAAAGACAAGTTCACTGGCGGAAGATGGTGGATTGACACTGACTCAGAGAGGCAGGTTCACCAGGAAATCTGGCGGTCCCGATTTCTGACAGTTGCATTTCCTCTCCTTGAGTCCTCCCCCCCCCCTTTTTTTTTATTAACTCTGTTCCATGTTTAATCAAGGATCATGTAGATGGCAAAAGGAGAGACAGAGAGAGGAGAGAGAGAGGAAGAGAGAGGAGAGAGAGACAAGAGACAGAAGGAGGGCTTTTTTTTTTTTTTTTTTATTGTGTTCTCCTGGATTTTCAGTGGCTTGATCCCTATAAACGTGGAGTGGTTAAAGCTCATATGTAGTATTATATTTTTAGTTGGGTGGATGGATGGAAGAGTCAGGGAGAGGCTGCGGCTGCCGCTGCCTTTTCGGATGTTGCTTAGATTAAGGCTGAGACTTGGCTGCGATTGGGACGCGACAGTGACACGGGCATCGATCGCTTCCATTGAGAGCAATGCAAAAACACAGCCCGGGTATGTAACACTCTCGGTACCATCAACACTTGTTTTACTTTATATTTACTGGCAAAACTGACAGAGCAAGCTCAGACTTTCTCTCTTTCTTTCTTTTTTCTCTCTTTTTTCCTAACTGAAGAATAAAAACAATTGTGTCTAGAAGTTGTTGGAAAGGATGGTTTAAATACAACAGAAAGGAGGGATTGGGATTATTTCACAATCTCTGTGACTGATTGTGTTTTAGAGTTTTTCTTCTCCACGGAGAAGCATATTAAAGAAAACGAAGGTTTTCTTTTTTCCTTCCTCTTCTTAAAAAAAAAAAAATCCTTAAGGGAATATTTGATAGTTTTCAACGTTTGCGGTTTCAATCAGCAGGAAGGCACACAAAAATAAAAGATGGCTAGCCAGCTGTTTTAACCTCTTGCACCTGGCTTCAGTGTGGGGCTCATAAGGTTTATACAGCTATTAAAAAAAAAAACTGTTCTAATATTTATGGCATAAACTGGGGAGAGAGTATCACTGTGTATTTATTCAGTAGCTGGTTGCTTTTGGATTTTGAAAAGTCAACTCATTTGTTTTCATTTTTATGTCAATGAAGATAGAGTCAATGAAATATGGGGGAAATATCATAAATCTGAAAAGTGATATGTACCTAAGGAACAAAGAAAGGTCAGGTAAACCAGCTGTGTAAGTCAAAGCAATAGCACCCAATTGTGAGGTAGGCAGGGAGAGTGGGCTCTGGGTCTAGGAAGTGAAAGTTGCCACTTAAAGTTAAAAATGAAGGAAACACGCTCAGCTTTATTGTAATCTTTTGCAGTTTTTAGCAGATGAGCCCAGATCTGCCCATTAATTTTGAGCTAGTTGGATTATTTTAAAAGATGCTGTCCCAGCAAAGGAAAACATAAAGGAGGCTGAGAAAATCGCTGTTTAATATTGCAGAATTTACTGCTTCCATTCTGACCATGAGCCTAAATTTACACAATGAAATTTGATTATCTCTAATAACAATATTAGATCCTGCACTGGATGGATGAGAATTGAGGTGGTTTTGTTGATTGCAAGGGTTTAATGTTGCATTTCAGAATCTGATGTGGTTTGGCCTCCCTTCCATTAACTGGAAAACCCCTGAGGTTTTACAATTATTTCTTAAAGATAATACATTTAAGATTGCATTGGTAGGCTGAAGAAAAGTCATAAAGGCAAGAAGGGAAGCCCTTAATAACTCTTGAGATTCAGACATGTTCAGCAGTTAGATTGGCTCTGACTTCACCAAGGGTCGACAATGTGTCATTTCCACGAAGCCAAATTGCCCTCTGCCTATATGATATTAATGTGCAAATCAATATTTCAGGGATTAAATTTCCCTTCTTCATTTTTTATGGTTTCTACCTCAATAAGTCTCAAGTCTATTAAAAGAGGCTGGATGATTTAAAATCTTTCACTGCAGAATGGCTTGTCGTCGTAGTCTTGTTTCACAGACCATTTTAGGATTTTTGTTATAAAGACCAAGGGCATCCTAAAGAAGTTGTGAGGCTATGTAGAGCAGGCTCCACAGCATAAAGCCCTTGTTCGATTAAGAGCTAAGAGGTGTTGGAAATATATATGTTTATGTAATATATAGAGATATACACACACATACATTCTGCTGCTTTAAAAATATTATGTTAATCACCTATTGATTTATTTCAAAATCAATTGAAGTTCCTTTCTTATTAGTGATTTGTTCAGCATTCTTGAAGACTGTGTTCATTTTCTTAAAGAGTATGCATGAATTAGCTTGGTGTGAAAGTATTTGGAAGGGATTTTCATCTAGCACTATTTTTCCCAAGAAATATTTCTAGTAACCATTGTAATAACCAAGTATTGTCATTTGCGTTGTTGTCATGGCTATCATTGCATTTTGGGGCTGAGTGATTTAGCTGGTATCTGTTCATAGAGGCCTTCTTCCATTCGCTTAACATTCATTTCTAACACTTAGTAGGCGCAACGTTTCTTTAACCCTCTTGGAGAAACACATTTGTAAAAGAAAAGATGTGATTTTATGGGAAATAATACAAAGCAGAAATTTGGGAGGTCAAAATAAAAGATTGTGACTTTATCACATAATCTTGGGAAGGCCTACTGTCTATCATTTGGGGGTGTTTTATAGTCTAAAACCATCTGGACCAAGTTCCGCGCAGCTGCACGAATTTCATATGTGATAGAACATTTTTTCCATTCAGTGTGAAATGTTCCTTCCTAAAACACGTACACCAGACTCGCTTAATTTAGTCTGTTAAAAGAAATGCACATGAAAAAGGACAAAAGGCTCTTTAATCTCTGCAAGCTGTTTGTTTTTCTTCAAGATTCCTGTCTGTTTGGGTTTGAAAAGTCATGTTTATTGAGGAGATGATTCTGAGGTGTGACATTAAAATAATATATGATTTTTGGACTGGTGGCCACGCTCCTGCTTCATTTGCAGAACTACTTTTTATGGCTGTCAAAACACAGAGTTAATCTATCCTTATTTACAATTAATCTCAATAAAATTAATCTTAACTATGCTTTATTCAGTGGCTTAAAATATCTAATTATATTCAATTAACTGCTGTCATAGTAATTAACATTGCTTAATTGCCTCTGCATATATTTATGTAAAGCTCATTAGGTGCTGCTGGTTCCTTTTTCCTTTTCTACTTGCTGTTTTTGCTGTTGTCAAATCATTTTCATCTCCCAACGTTCGACAATGTCAGTGACAGCAAACTCTTCCTTAACATTTTTCTTGAAATGAGTGTTATTACTTACCTATGAGAAGATACTAGTTATGAGTCTTTAAAGATGAATCCACCCCCCCACCCCCCCATCCCTAGCACATTCACAAAATATTTTCTGTCATTGTTGCTAGAAATATGAGAAGCCAGGTTAAGCTTTGTGTTTATAAATGAGGAGCCTTTCTGTGTCTGCCTAGGGGCTGTACCCACAGGCAGAGTTTCTTTTTTTTTTCCTCTCAAACCATTCTAAGGGTTAAAGACTTTGCCAAGGTTCAAACTGAAAAGCGCCCAGGGAAAGTGCATGTGAATATGTACAAGTTTCATGTAATTAGTGCTTAATTATATTAACATATGCAAATTGTCAACTTAGAAGCTTGTTGAGCTGGCAAAGATCAGCTAGGCACAATTGCTGTATTGTTCTGAAACAATAATGGATTTCAAGTTGGATTGTGGAAACACATAACTAGCTATCTAATTTAACTCATACCATGGTGAAATTTCATTAGTCTCCATGGAGACTGGTTTAATTGTGCTGACTAATGTTCTGGGCTGCAGAATGTCCTAAAAAGAAAGCGTTGTTTGCCTAATCCACCTTACAATGACACTTGTTTGTACATGTTTCCCTTGTGTGAGAATTTACATATGCAAATAAATAGTTTCTCTGCCCCATTTGTCATGGCTGTTCATTACCCATGAAGAGGACATTGTTACTAGGCTGTGACTGAGTCTCCCAAGATGGGATAGTGTCAACCAGTCCAGCTACATTCTTTCATAATTTGTTTCTGATTAATAGACCAGAGTGAGACTCCGCGTCTTTGGGCATCTGCAAAGGAAAGGTCAGTTGTGTCACAGAAAAGAGTTTCTGCTGTAACTGAAGGACTTTTTCTTCCTATGATTCTTCTCCTTTTCCCGCTCATTGGTTCACATAATCATATTTAAAATAATGTATTCTTGTTCTAAGAATGCCTCTACTAATAATCTCTAGTTTCCTAAAGCAGAAAGATAGGAGAAGAAAGGAAATTCTGTTATTGGAATATTAATCCTGTTTTTGACAGAAAGGTAAACTGATATAATTGCTTTTCAGTTGAAGGAATGGGGGTTTATACAAGTGTGAAAGCATCGGAAAAGGATTAGCATTTTTTTGCATAATGAAAAGCTCTGTTGAATAGGGTTCTGAATGGCTGACTGAATGACCGAGATGAAAGGAAGATGAAAATGCAGGCTCCTCTTTCTTTATGCCTATGCTCTGCTCGCTCTAAAGTTATGTTTGTCCAAGACTTGAGAAAACAAGCAGGGGCTCAGATTTCAGCAACTTTCTAAGATGCCCTGAGTTTTCATCATCACTGGGAAGTAATATGTATGGCAGTAGTGCAGCTAGAGGACGATAAACAGAGGTTTGTATATAGAAGAGTTTTCAGAAACATGCTAGGCTAGCCAAATATTGACTATTGGGTATCAAGAATTCCCAGCACTTTGCTGGCAAAAACAGTTATTTCAGAAGAGGCCAGTAGTATGGTGTGGATATCTCATGTAGTTAATAATGGAATATATGATGCTCCCTCCCCCATCCCCTACCCTATCGGCTATAAATAGTTGTCTCAGTTGGTAGAACACTTCACTTGGGAAAGAGTTGTGTATTCTGATTTTTTGGCAATGTTAAGTGTTTTAAGTGGCCTTTCAGCTTTTCGGGCTGGGAGGGGCTGGTGGAAGAGGATACAGAGTTATTTTCTTAGGATTTAATTCATCTTCGTGTTGCTTTGTAGGAGTATTGTGTATTTCACTTAGAGATAAGTCTTTTTGAAAGTGTCTAAGTACTCTTGGAGACATTTGCAGTAGGGTTTTCCCTTGTCACTAGTTAGGGCTGTAACTGGTTATCAGTTGACGTGATCAGGGCTCTTAATGATGTTTCTTCAACCATAATTAGGGCAGTTAAAATACCATAAGTGTTAAGACACTTTCAAAGGTGGGAATTGGTTCTTTTGTACATATGTAAATCAAATACAGTGTGGATAATTATTTATATGTATACATTTTAAACAAGCTCTTTCCGGTTTGGGGTCACCACAAATGAGCCATTGAAGGCTACCCCAGAGCAGGATTGAAAGATTCCGCCAGATATTAACCTAACTTGTTTTGTTTCTAGATTGTAGAACTTCTATTTGCCTCATCACTTTAACTGTTCAGTTGCTATTCAGTACTGTTAAGATGGTTACATGGAAACGTGCGGAATCAGAAGTGTTTTCACATAAATTAAAGTGTAAGGGTTGCCTCTTGAGTACAGAACATTGTAAGGGAAAAGTGTTTGATCTTTGTTACATAAAGTCACCAAAATTCTTTACTAGAGTCCTCTAGAAAAATTGTCAAGAAATTCTGGATTGTTTCAGAAACTTTTCTGGTTAACTTTATGGATATGCAAGCGCAAAAATCCTAAAAGAACAAAAAAATCCACATGGAAGCTATTCTTTTACATGAAGCAGGGCTTATTAAGGTATTTCCATAAGAAAAATGTGTTAATTTAAAAAATAAATTCATTTATATTTTAAGACATTGTTAACCAAGCACCATGTGTTGTAACTGGCAGCTTTCCAGCCACCATGGAAGTGGATCACACATGGGTTAATAGTAGCTTATGTGATGTCTGCATTCTTAGGAAATGGGCAAAAGCCCAAGGTATTCTGATATCAAGATTTTTAGGAATCAGACAGAAAGCAGAAATATGTTTATATGTGAACAGATGGACACATGTGAGAACTAAAAGTGCACAATTTCTCTTGGCACTTGTTTTAGTTATCCCTGATGATATAACCAAGATCTTAGTGCACTCACAGTCTTTGATGGCTAAGGACAAAATGGTCTTTTAATGAGGGCTCAATGGCATTATTTTCTTGTATATGGATTGTTCCCCCTGTGATCTTGCTGGATTTGATGTTCTGTTAATTCCCTCGTTTCAGAGGTTCACAAGTTGCCCTGAAAGTTTGATACGGTTTCACCTTTGACAAAGAATCCTCAGTCCAGGAATGGCTGCTTCCCACTCCCCTACTTTTTTCAAGGTTTGTGAGTGAACTAAAATATTTGCCATTTTGAGGCACTTTTGAATGTACGCACACAACCTAAAAATGGCTTGACACTAAAGTCATATTTGGCAAGCAGCTTGTCTCTGGTATAATTAGCCACTTTAACATTTTAGAGATTGAAAAAATAAACAAATACAATTTAAGAATTTGGGCAGCTTGACTTAGTTAATGTGTCATAATGCCCTGATGGTCCAAGACAAGTCCTGAGTAGGTGTTTTAGTCATTCGGGTCAGGGGTTCACACACTAGCATCATATATTTAGATGATTGATCATTTCTAATGTTTGCTTGTCCCGGGGAGACGACAGTGCACAGTTGATAATTTTTGAATCGTACACATTATAGCACGTACCTCTAGGACAAAGTTTATAGGTTCCATTGTGTTCTAGCTGTAAAAACAGAAAGCGTTCTGCAGGCATTTACTCGGATCTAAATCATTTTAACCAGGGAAAATCGACTTTTGGGTTAAAATATGCATTTTATAACTGTCCATAAAATTCTTTTCCTTCACTGTAAAGAAGAAAGGAAATCCATAGCTTTAACAATGTTAAAATATAAAAACATATGAGCTGGTGTATGCCACCTGGTTGTACTGTTAATAACAAAACAAAACTTTCTAAGAAGGAAGTTTATAAAGAATCTTAAAATTTGCCTGATTGGAAGAATAAATTGAAGAAGCCCAATCATATCCCAAAGTACCTTTATTAAACCTGAAAGGCTTTACTAATGTAGATTTTCTAATATATAGTTCGTAGTACTTTTCCCCCATACATTTAGCAATAAAGCAATTCATACTTAAAATTTCCTGAGCCCACTAATGAATGGAGAGTGAGTCATCTCCTTTGGTTTAATAGATACAAACTAGGAGTGTGTATGCAGACACACACACACACACCCCTACCCTTTTTCCATGTTAATGTCTCTCTTTCCTCTTTAGATGTGTTTATAGGGGTAGCCTGTGTGGTGTTCCTCTGTAGACTAAATTTCTTTCATTTTCTAAGAAGTGACCAACACGATTGCAACAGAAAAAGAGCAGGTAGGGTGGTAAGACAACTGGAAACTATCAAAGGGCTAAATCCTGGAAACTTCCTTATAGTTCTTCAGTTCAACCAGCTCATTTTAAAATATGGCATACTGAATTCTGGAGAGGTAAACGTTGAGTCAGCCAGCAAGGTAGGAACATGTCAGGACAAGAACTCAGCTGTCCCAGCTCTAGGACCAATGGCCACTCAACTATATTGGCTGCTTAGAAAAGGGTTTGTTCCGTGAATGAATACAAATGTGGTGGAAATGGGGAAGAGAAGAAAAGGAAAATGTGCAATGGTAATCCAACAGTGATGTTGTCTCCTCTGAGAGCGTGAGTTCTCTGTTACTGAAAGGAGACCAGTAGAATCTGGATGGCCTCTTACCACTGTGACTGGAAGCATGTTTTTGTGTTAAGTAGGAGGTTAGGCTAGGTACTTTGAATGGTCAAGATGAGTCTACGATTCATAAAAGTACTAATGATCTCAGTGACTTAAAATGTATTCTTAATAACGATGAACACAGTGTGAAGAAGAAAGGTTTCTATTTTGTGGAGGGAAAGTAAAGACAAAGCTGTGATGTTTTAGAGGGAGCATAGTGTAGAGAAAGAATGACACTTAGTTTAAAACCAGACATTCTTTTGATTCTGTTTACTTTGGATTCCTTTTTCCTTTTTAAATGAGTTTGTTTAACTTAAGTCTTAGATATTTGAAAATCTACTCCAATTTTTTGACAACTCAATGACCAATAGAAATCTTATTAGATCCGTAAGACACTTGGGTTAAATTCTTGTTATAGATGACCTTATCAAAGTTATTTAATCTTTTTGAGCCTCAGGTCCCTCGTTTGTGTCTCAGAGCTGCTGTAGAGCTTACCTTAGGCTAAACTGTTATGAACATATTAAAATAAGTGAATGTGGATAGGGCCCGATATCCTTCATTCCCCTCTTCTTTATTGTCAATAGCTGGTTTTGATATAATGCTCTCCTGAAGAGTACTTGATGAAGTAAATCTACATAGACCTTTTGAAGAGAGATGCCCCTCTCCCTGACAAGGGAGGGAGATAGGAATTAGTCAAGGGGGGTGCCTAAGAGGTAGGACCAAAGGGTAGTCTCCTTCTCATGTCTTCTCATTGACAGATACCTAGATGACATCTAGGTGGATACGCCTCCACCTCAATATTTGCTACACCATCATCACAGGTTGCTTTGGTTTTGAGGGGTTTCTAGATGATTTTAATGCATCTCTGGGATCTTTTTTATAAGAAACAAATTAGAACAGAAACAGTTTTAAAGTAATTCAGACTTTAGTCTATCTATAGGAACTCAAGATTCCAGACTGTCCATTATATACAATAATAGAAGAGACCACAAAGCTTATTTCAGTATTGAAGCTGACCCTACCTGTTTGAAAGCCTTTGAATTAGAGGTTTTCCCCAAACTGGATTAGATATCATAGCAATACCTTTTTATATACTTGATGTTATGATATTTTGATATGCCATGAAAGAAGAATAAATACTGTTTACATGGCACCCTGCTGACCAAAATTTATACCAACCTAGAGAAAAGATCCAGTTCTTAATAACCCAGTAATATTATAAAACCCTTAAATTTTCTTGTGGGAATTTTTTTTTTTTTTTTTTTTTTTTGCGGTTCGCAGGCCTCTCACTGCTGTGGCCTCTCCCGTTGCGGAGCACAGGCTCCGGACGTGCAGGCTCAGCGGCCATGGCCCACAGGCCCAGCCGCTCCGCGGCATGTGGGATTTTCCTGGACCGGGGCACGAACCCGTGTACCCTGAATCGGCAGGCGGACTCTCAACCACTGCGCCACCAGGGAAGCCTTTCTTGTGGGAATTTTATAGCCAAGTTATGAGTTTCCTCTTGGCTTATCTCATGGAGGACATCGCAGTCCTTTATCTTTCTATAGGAGTACATTATTCAGAGGAGGACGACCCAGGTTCAAAGGTGATAAGATTCACGATAATGGTTAATAAATTTATAAACACAATTTTTCGATCCTCTAAACTAAAATCTATTTCTCTGATGTTTTTTTCTTTTTGATTTTTAAATTCATAATAATTTCCCATTGTGTTGCATGTAAGATACACACTTAAAATTATTCTTTATATTTTTGTGGAAAATATAAGTGTATTTTGGATAGTAATTTCCCAGATTTGAGTTTGGTTTTCGCTTGACATTTATAATATATATTTAGTTCACAATCTTTGCTCAAGTTTTTCTTAAAAATAAAAGTGTGTGCCTTGCCTACGTTCTGGTCATTTATAAGTGGCCCTGGACTTAACCATTCATTTGAAGCACATTTATTTAAGGCTAAGCATTTACTGAATACTGATAGGGTAGGATATATTTCATTGGAAGAAAATAATTAGCATCTTAGCATTTTTCATGATGCTTGTTTAAGTTCCTCCTCAAATAAATTTCAGTCTCCATGAGGGCAGCACCCATGTCTGTTTAATCCCTGTATTCACAGTGATGGACAATATTGGCAAATCCTTGGTAAATATCCTCAATAAATACATGAGTACATGAAAAAATCTGATTGTTAATTAAAAACATAAATAAAACACTTCAGTTTACTATACTACTGGAATCTGCCTCTCCTCTTGAAATCTGGGTATTGAAAAAAAATGCGACCTTAAAAACATCTGGGTCTGTCTTGGAAAATTCCACAGGGAAAACTATCTTCCAGCACAATCTAAATGGGTTTTTGTATTAGAACCATAGCTTGTTGAAGTCGGAAGGGATATAGCACAATCCCCTGGTTTAACCCATAAGGAAACTGAAGCTCAGAGAAATTTCCAGGAAATATCACACAACTACAGGGCACAGCCAATGAGAATCTAGTGTGTGTGTGTGTGTGTGTGTGTGTGTGTGTGTGTGTGTATGTCTCCTTCAGCAAATCATTTAACATTTTTCAACCTAGTTGGTTGAACTCCTCCCATATCCAAAGATTCTATAATATTAATATGAGAATAATTTCTGTTATGCTGGAGATGTTTTCATTTGTGGAACTTTTCCAAGCAAAGGAAGATTTTCAGTTGGTACAATTTCTATGATGACCGTAGAGCCGGCTGACTGCTCTGGGATTGTAAAGCTAAACTGCTCGAGATAGAACAAGAACTGCCTGAAAGGTGAAAACTTGCAGGAAAAATGGGGTGGGCCACTTAGTTCTTGAAATGAAACAGGTTGCAGATTAGGAATCATTGTGGTTTGCCAGAAGTTGCTGGTCATAGAAGCCTGTTTAAGGGCTCACTGTCAACAAGGAAGTCATGGGTAGCACTTAAAGTGGCTCACCTCTGATTTATTCATAAACCTCACACGAGCACTTGGCTTTGTTCTTGCTCTAGTGAGGGGGACTGATGCCAATAAGAACAGGAATAAAGAGCTCCTTGCATGGTCCAGTAGTGAATAGCACTTTACCTCAAAGCCTGACCTCCTTTCCCGAGGTCTGTTATGCTACAGTCGACTCTGATTGGCTGAGCGTTCTCAGATGAATTGACAGAAGAGGTTATAACAGTTATCTACTCTGTAAACTCCATAGTATATATAAGGAGAGCTGTGTAGCTGGAACTTGGGTTCTAACTTAACCTAAAGGTTGTGACATTCATGCTAAATGGAAAAGTTTCCCTTTCCCCTCTTTTTAAAGCTTGAAGAGTTTCACATTTAATAATGGTCAGAAAAAGATTGCTCCTTTCTAATTGAAGAAGACAATGCCCTTGGAAGGAAATGGGTTTTGACAATTCCTTTTTCCATTAAAATGAATTTAGAGAGATTTAGTAACGTAGGGAATTAAGAGTTCGAGAGTAAAATCCGTCCTACACGGGAGGGGGGTAGAAACAAAGAAATGGGCTTGCAGATTGATTAGCCGTGTTTATCTGAGAAGCTTCATTTGTGCCACTTCACAGATTATGCTCTGCTCCAGCCGCCCCTCTGGAGGGGAAGGGGCCTTTAAGAGACAGTCAGATGGCTGGTTTGCTGGGGCAGAGGTTGAGTCGAGTTACTTAAATCCCCAGAGCAACATTTAGTTAATGCTAGTCTTTTTTTTTTTTTTCCCTTCCCTGATCCTGTCCACTCTGGCTTCCCTTTTCTCCTTTTGATGAAGTTGGTCTCTTACTCCTTAAAGTGCATATATTTACACAAAAATTTCCTCAAATTTTCACAACACATTAACCCAGAAGAGCCATATTAGGAGATGGTGATGAGAGTTAATGATATATCTTTAGATAAAGCCATCCTCCCGTGCAATCACATCAGAGTCATCAGCTCATTTGTCATGGCTGAAGTGAAAATGTCAGGACCAATGAGTGTATGAGTGCTGAAGGGGGCGAAAGGGCTTTTGGAGAAAGATATTTTTGTGCTGGGAGTCGGCCATGGCTTAGATTTAGCTCCAGGGAAATATTGGGATTAGCCAACACTGTGTACAAATCCTTAGCATAACAGAATTAGTTGGGAAAATGGAGAGGTGGGGGTCATGAGGATGGGCACATTTCTGGAGACATGCTCTAGGCTGCAGGCCAGAAACCATGGTAAAGAATGAGATGATTTATTAAAAGTATTTTCAGGCATGTGTTGTATGCAGACTCATTGATTCCGGGAAGATTGAAGTCGTAGATTTGAATGGCATCAAGGGAAGACCTGCCATAACGTACACTAAATATGTATACATGGCTTTTGTTTTAAATTTAGCTGTATTAAAAGAATTTTGACCCTAACATCTAAACATGTTTCAGGGAGGTAGTATTCGAGCGCACAAAGATAATATTCAGGCATAAAGCACTTTTGACAGTACCTTTAGAGTGGAAGTTAATACTTAATTTAAATAACAGTAATTATGCTGGAATACTTGTTGCATTGTTGGGTTTACACAAAACCCAGAAGCTAAACTTTCTTTACACAGACTTCACTCTGAAACTTTAATTGAAAAGTAACTGATTTTCTTTAGCTCCAGAAGTTCTTATCTTTGAGAGACCAGTACTAGCAGATTTATTTCATTTTGGATCCAGTGAACTGTTCTCTTTCAGATAATGTACCCATACAGCCTTTTCTTGTTTAATTCTATTGATTTACAGTGTTAAAGTGAAATAATCTGATACCTGTTTCCTGCCCTTTGAGTATTTGTCGTCAAAGAGGCTGATTAGTTTTTTTTTCCCCCAGCTCTTTAGCAGTTTTAAATGTATAATTATCATTGCATGTCATTTGATAGCTGCACTAATTGCTGCCAACTATTGTCTGTTTGCACTTAATGCTGAAACCTGATCAACATCCTTCTTTGGTTGATGTTTGGTGGTAAACTTTAATTAACTCTTATTGCATTGAAGAAGAGTTCAGGCTTGGTGCTAACTAATCATTTACCTTCATTATGTCCTGACAGCTCCACTTGTTCTTGGTCCTAATAGATACACCAGTCAGTAAATAAACCTGCAAACCTTATGCCTTGTAGTTGCTCCACACTGATATTTTGCTACTTAAAGTATAAGATAATTGGGCCCAGATAATTAGTTAGTTAGTTTAGTATCTCTAGTTCTGCAGACACTAATCTTAATTGCCTCTTTCATGCTGGACAACTTCATTTTAATAGAAACTGTAGATTTGAGATAACATTATTCCTTCAACATGGTTCCTATGAACATGCATCTTTTGAATCAATACAATTAACCTTGTCTCCTGTTGGAATTCTTGTCATTATTTTTCCTGAAATACTTTTCCTGTAATGATATTGAAGTTAAAGTAATCAGGTTACCAGCAGATCATGTAAAATTCAACTCAAAATTGCTGGCTGCTTGATTTTAATTTGTCTGACATCAAGTTTGTTTGAAAAGGGATAATATGTGGGTAAACCAAGGAGCTTATAATTATGGTTGACGTTTGTTTGTTTATAATGCAATTTAATTAACGTGCATACATTTAAAACACAAAAGTTAATTACTGAATTGCACACTTCACTTATGGACAGCAGTCAAATTAACTTTCAGGCCAAACAAACAAACAAACAAACCACACACATACACAAAAAGCAAACAAGAGGCTCTTCATAATAGAAATAAAATAACCAACAAATCTGAGTGCTCAAACATAAATTTGCCAATATTTCATCCAGAAGAAACATTTCATTCCACTTAGGTTCTCTATGTTAGTCTCTATGTTAGTCCACTTAGGTTTCTAATATAAAATAATTTAAAATATCTACATGGGATATAAAAAGAGACTTGCATTTGATAGACTAAGAGTCTTGGATAGTAAGAGGGCACTTGGTAGTGATTTAAGAAATTATGCATATAACTTTCTTCATTAAAACTATTTTGAATTGTTTGAAATCATTGCCCTGGGAATAGGATTGTTTGCTGGAATACCTGACCTGTGATTAATTTTATGAAGATAATTATGGTAGGTTTAGCCTGCAAAGAATGACATTTTCAAAAAAATAATAATAATATACTACTATGCTTATGCTATATTGGTTATGAGATCATATTGTGGGACTCATGAAATACAAATAATTATACAATTGTTTCCTCATTTAAATATTTAGTTGTCAGTATTTCAATAATGAATTTTATATATTAATAGACAAAGAAGAAAAAAATGCATGTATATGTTAGGATATATTGTCTTCACATTGTATATGAGAAAAATGTATGTGTGAAATGGTTTTCACTAGTCTGGTAAATCCGTTCCTGAAGCCAAATATTCTATAGTTATATTTACCTTGATGAAACCAATTAAGATGAATTTTTTAAATGTTCCTATGTGACAACTTAAAAGCATTATCAACTAAACACTCTTAAACTGGGTGTATGCCAGAGAGATTAGTCAATTACGTTTTAGAGACTAGAAATCATATAAAAAACATGGCAAATATGATTTATAAATTTTAAAAATGATTAATTCAGTACATGCCTTTCCAAGGAAAACTAAAGGTTTCCATGTTTAGACTTTCTATTTCAAAGTTTTATTTACTTGAAATTTCAAATATAGTAGGGATTGAGGGAGAGGGGTCTGAGAAGGGAAAATGATTCTGTCCGTCACTGAGATGCTTTGTAAAATGAGGGTAGTTTACACAACCTTTTAGTGTTTCCAGAGAGTATATTTATATGTGTTTTAATATAACACCAACTAATTGATTTGTAGATTAATATTTATTTAGGGAAAAAAATTAAAAGAATCATAGAGTCATTTAACTCTAATCCTACTTTGCATAGATGAGACAAAGGGAAGATGATTAATACTTAAGTATGGCTGGGTAATGGCATCCAGAGGTACCTTTTTCTTCTATAAAGAAAGCAAAAGCCAAAAAAAAAAAAAAAAAAGGTTGGTATATTCTCACAGTATTGGCAAACAACAGCTTTCTAGTAATGCTTTAGCTGATTAGGACATCCTTACCCTTTAATGAAGCAATCACTACAAAGCCCCAATGTCAGCTGGAATACTGGCAAAACAGTATCAAAGAAAGAATCAGAGAGAGGCACTGAACATAATTACAGTTCATGTCCTTTCTCACACCAATGCAAACTATTCATTTTCAATTAGAATGAATAAGAAAATTAGAAATCAACTAGATTGGTTAAAAGGACCAAAGTTTGTTTACAGAGGATAGCTAAAGTATTAGGTCCATTTTGCTCACTGATTATGAAATTTTCCTGAAGCAAACAAATAAAATGAGTCATATATTGGTGTAATTTGGTTAAGGAGAGATTATTGATTTCTCTCTAAGGAAAGTAGCTGGAGTTTGATTAAAGTTGCGAAGAAAACTGAGTAAAATTCCTATTTCCCACAACAATTAATCAAATTAAGAACTATCGGACCCATTGGCAAAGAGTACTTTTCCTCTTTAGTTTTCCAACACATGTGTTTAATGACATGTAATTGTCATTTAAAGTCCATGGAGGTTTAGAGACGAGAGAGAGAATGAGGGAAAATGAGGCTGGAAAGAGAGGGAGAGGAAGAGGAAGAAAAAACGAGAGGCAGAAGCATCGATTATAAGGGTCCTGTTTATGAGAAGGAAATAAATCTGCACTGAATAGCTAATTTAGGTTTTAATGAGAAAAATGAGAGGTAAACAGGGGAAAATGACTTCATTGACTTACACACTCATGTTTGTCTTTGTCAACTTTCCCGTTTTAAAAATGTGCTTGGTTTAGGTGCTTACTATATTTGGTTACATCCTTCTATTCAAACTTAATTACCTTCTCCCCTTTGTCGTGACATGGGTGGAAAGTTTTTGCCGTGTCAGGAGAGGTCGTCACACATTCTTTTGCAGCTCTGTTCATTAATTCCTTCTTGCAGAAGCATTTTCTCTCGTGCTGGGAAGGTAGAAGGGTGTAACAGAAGACCCCTGAAACATCAGCAGGAAGCTCTAAGCTGGTTAATGCAGTATAATTGTCTGGACATAGACTGGTCTTTGTTTGTGTGGTTCACTCCGAATCAGCTGTAATTAACTCCAGAGTGTTTCCAGATTGCCAGCAAAGAAAAATTACAGCTTTTCTGTTTTAAATTGTAAAGCTCACAAACATTAACTATGCAGATTGCTTTTACTTTGATATATTTCTATCCTGCAAGAGAAAAAAAAAGCTTATTTGCCCCGCCCCCATCTGTAAAAATGTGCTTTTGTTAAGTTACGTAATTTAGTGTCTATTGGAACATAATGGTCCCTTAATACTTTGGTTTGAAATCTTTTTGCTCAATATTTTCAATCCTTTGACATCCTTGTATTTGCCTTCTTTATTGCTAACGTTTTTAATACTGCAATGGGGAAGAAGTTATGCGATCTTTAATGGGATACTAAACATATACTAAAATAAGCAAATTGCAGAGAAAGCTGAGTAAAGAAAACCACCAGCAACCAACTTAAAAGACTGAGATCAAATATGTATTCTGACGTAACTGGTGCTTCTACACAGGTACTTTACCTGTGTTTTGATGTACATCAAAAGCCAGATTTCACTACCCTCTTGTCTTGGTCAGCACACCACACCCTTCTAAAAGCTTCTGTACAGTAGTTTGTAATTATGAATTCCAGCATGGGTAAAAATGAGGTAGCAGTGTGAGCTAATACAGCCTAGGACACAAAAGATCTGTCAGCAAATGATGCAAAAAAAAAAAAAACAGTCCAGCCAAAAATCTTTTTTTTTTTTCTTTCTTCTGAATTTAACAATAAGGAATTTAAGCTTCAATGTGGCTTTAGCAACCGAAGAAAAGAAGCTCTTGGTGTCTGCATAATACCACTTTGATGGATTTTTTTCATCAGTTCTCTGTACGTGGCAACAAATAAACAAGTATAATTATACTTGTGAAGGTCTATTCATTGCTTTGTCAAGATTAGATATATGTGCCGTTTTCACACTGCGCCTCTCTTTTGTCTTTGCCTAACTCACTATGACATATTGATAGAGGATTTGGGATGGGGAAAAGGCCACAGCAGAGACAGTGATGACCTTTTGGAAACTTGATATAATTCAAGGATTTTTATTTATTTTCTATATATATACATATATATATATATATTTAGGATTTGTAACTTGTTATCAAATTCCCTTGTAAGTGAACAACTTTTAACCCGTTTAAAATGGAATTGCAACTCAAAGTGTTATGAGTTGGCTAAAGAGCAGATGAGAATAAAAACAATAGGCAAAGGGGCACAGTGGTCTTCTTTCCCAGCACTTAGCAGAGTGGCTAACCTAGCATTCCTTTCCCATTATTCTGTCCTCTTGATCAGATCACGTTCTTTTTAATCATTTCACAAACACTGTCTCACTGTGCTACAGAGGAGGGCTGGGACAATCTCAATTAAAAAACAGAGGTAAAACTGGCCTGATTTTGGGTTCTAATGGGAACTCTGCTTTCTGAATGCAAAGGAATTCTTCTGTTGTTCAGAAAGCACCCCCTTTCATTAGCCAGCCTCCTGGTAGGTGGGTTTGGTCATTTAGCAGAGAAGAGTTTAGGCAGCAGTGACTGCAGGACGAAAGCAAGGCAGAACAAGCAATAAAAGTTCTTTTCTGCATGTTGTCCATTAGTTCCGAAAAAGGGATTTACATGATCAAAGTCACTGATCTTGTGAATTACTGAGAATACCCAAAACTGTGTACATGTATTCTAAGCAGACCAGCAGGTATGTATTGTTCTGAATTTAGCATTAAAATTATATTAGGTTTTCTCTTTGAGATTTCTTGAGGACTTGGGTGATTTTTTTTTTAAATAGAATGCATGGCAGTAGAGAATAGAAATTGGTGAAGAGTAAATAGAACGCAGCTTAAACGGTGAAGCAACTTTTACAGTGAGTTTACTTGTTATGCAGTCATTGTGGAATGAATTCTGTGGTTTAAGTTAAATGGTTGTCTTTGTGGTCTTTTAACTGGGACTTATAAACTTTAGTGTAAATTTCCTAAGTGGGACACGTTGATAAAAGAAAGCTCTTGTCTGACACTGGTGACAGTGAAATCACTTAGCATCATATTCAGTGTCACGGTACATATTGATCTAAATAACTTTAACCGCACAAACTAAAGCGATTCCATCCAAACATGCTGGTAAACACTGCCATGGTCATAGTCTATGGCTACAAATTTAAGAATCAGGTAAATCTATTACTAGCTCTATCAGTTCAGATAGTTTTGTTACTGTTGCTTTTGGAATTAAATGTAAATTTAATTGCCGAGAAGACTTACTATGTATTTGACTTAGTTTCTGATTAATGTGTAGCTTGTGAGAAGAACTTGATAGGCAATTTTGTGTAAAGTTATGTGGGTGTATTGTAACAAAATATATCCTGCCACATAGCTGTGATCTGTGATGGACACTGTAGTATAGTTTTCATAATTGTTTTTCACATAGCAATAATGTCATTACATTTTTGAAAGTTACTTCTGGCTCTGTTAAGATAAAATAAAAAGAGAGGATCTACTTCATATAGAGAAATATTGACATGAGTCCATGAATGGACTCTGCAGTATTTCATATAGAGAAATATTGCAGAATCCATTCGGCATCTGGCCAAAATTATTAACTGCACATTACATATAACTCATTTGGGGAGCATTCAGCATGTGTGTAATAATTCTAGTAAGTGTTTTTGTAGGCTGAGAACTGTTGTAGGCGTGGAGGTAAAAGAGAATTCAAATAATAAAGATAGCTCAGAAGCTTCTTTACGAAGCTGTAAAGTGTTTGAGAACTTTCCTCACTCTTGTAATTAAGGTGAATTTTCTTCCACATATCTGCCGAAGTTATCATAGGAAAGAAAAAAAAATAACTACTTTGGGTCCTGGAACTTTACATTTTAATCTAGGATCATTAATTTAGTATTATTTACCACCTTGCTTCCACTCCAACTCTCCAGTTTCTTCCTGTCTTCCTCATATCTTTTAGTCCATCAAGGGATTCTATTTTAGACATTTTGGCTGCCTTCAGTATGTATACCTTGTACAGATTTGGTAAATGCAAAGGTAAACATTAATGTTTGTGGACTAATTAGAAAATTATTAGGTTTTCACGCTTTTGGGGGTTTATCAGATTATTTCAGAGAGTTTTACAAGCTGCATGCATGCCGTGAGGATAATTAACCTGGAGCTCTTCAATGATTAAAATTACACACTAAGCTTTGTGATGTTCGATTCGTGAGCAATTAGAATGTCATTTTAACCATCTTAGATACCAAAACGAATTTTGATTTTATTTTCAATCTATGCAGATCTTTTGATGTATTTGAAACTGATGACTTCCTCTCTGATTTAGCTAAGATGAAATTTGATTACAGTAAAGAGAGTATGAAGAAGTTATTCTTCATACTTAATATGCCAGTGACCTTCAAAGATGTCTTTCTTATAGAAGAACTTTTGAAAAGGAATTTCTAAAATGCCTAGTAATATTGATGAGTCCAGAGTTATGTTTTTCTTCTTAGCTCTCTGCCACTGTGAAGTCTACACAATAGAATGTAGAGGTGGGAGGGGCATCCAGGGTGAGTCATCGCATGTCCATCCTCCCCAATATAATACATAATGCAGTATAGCCAGGTCCCCAATAGAACACGTAATGCAGTATAGCCGCGTCAACCTTCCTTATTTCAGAAATTGTCAGCGTGCGAGAAAGTGTTGATACTTTTACATTACAGTGCTTTTTGCTTTGAAGTTCTTAGTCCCTTCTGTTTGGAGATTTGAAAGAAGATGGGTTACCTGTTTCATAAAATCAAGATGGTGCCTGGGTCACAGAATGAAAACAAGCACTAAAGTTTGAGACCACTCAGCTCTCGTGTATAGTGGAATCATTCTGGAAATGGAGAGACCT
Source organism: Delphinus delphis (assembly GCF_949987515.2). NCBI lineage: Eukaryota > Metazoa > Chordata > Mammalia > Artiodactyla > Delphinidae > Delphinus > Delphinus delphis. The sequence continues at coordinate 20,354,079 of NC_082699.1, forward strand.
GCAGGGACTCAGAGAAGCTTAAGCCCTAATTAAGCTGCTATTCCAGCAGCTGAGGTTTGCAGGTACACACACAAGTGGGCACACACATACATATTCACACACAGAAGGGGAACGCATTATTACCAACTTATGCCCAACTTTCCCCTGGTATCTTGCCATGCTACCAGAAACTGATATGGCTTTGTAGAGTGCGTCTTATTCTCAACAAAGGGAGTTTATGGCCTAAGATGCTTGCCTGGAGAAAGCTGAAAAAAAAAAAAGATTGAAGTGTTTTCATCAGTAGTGCCTGGGTATGATTTGTTAAGCCAAAGGAGATGTTGATTGAGGCAGCGGTTGAGAGATGGGCAACTCACCAGGATTGATAACATCAAAATGGTATTTGGAATGGTGTTCATTACGTATTGCAGTGGAAAAAAAAAAAAAAAAGTGAATACGATTTGTCCCCTAGGATGATAGGACTGGTTGCAGTAAATATTAATTTCTGTTCTGGTGCCTATTGAGGTGACTGAAGTGTGGGGAAGAATTGTGATTGGTGCTTAATCAGAGCCAGCCAGATACCTGCTGAGAGCTTTTGCACAAGGAAGATTTGCAGTAAGCTGATTTACCGGCAAAATGAAAACCAGAGAAGAGTTTGGTTCGTGCTGCCTGTGACTGTAATATTTCTCATTTTAAGGCTCCTCTATTGTTGGTCTCCCTCCCACGCGCATCCCCCCTTCTAGTCACTGCCTGATAAAGTAAAAGGTAAATTTAAAAAATTACAAGTTATTTGTGTTGTCCTTTTCTTCCTGCTATCATCTATGAAAGCCATTTAGATTTCTATTAAAGGGGGTGTTAAAGCTTTTACGTATGTTCTCTCCGTTTTCAGAAAACAGGAATGAAAAAAAAATACGGCTTACTGATATGAATTTTAGATTTGTGATGAATGCTCATAGTGATTTCAAAAACACTTTGGATGTCTAGGCATGCCTGTGATAGCTATCTACATTATTTTGCTACATTTATACAAAGTCTGTCTGTGATAGATAGGTATGCTGGTTTTAAGTTTTTCCCCTCACCTTTTTAGATAGTATGAGTTTACAGCAGCTGTAAATTAGTGATGGGCTATTAGTGAGCTGTGTCATTATTTAATAAAAATGGCTCCTCTCACCTTATTTTTTATCCAGGTCCCTGACAGGCTGGATGAAATGAGATCCCCATGTAGCAATTGCCATGGAAACCTGTGACTCCCCTCCTATCTCAAGGCAGGAAAATGGGCAGAGCACATCAAAGCTATGTGGAACGGCACAACTTGATAATGAGGTGCCAGAGAAAGTTACAGGGATGGAGCCTGACAGGGAAAACAGCTCCACAGATGACAACCTGAAAACCGATGAGCGCAAAAGTGAAGTCTTGCTGGGTTTCAGCGTCGAGAATGCAGCTGCCACTCAGGTTACCTCAGCCAAGGAGATACCGTGCAACGAATGTGCTACTTCTTTTCCCAGTTTACAGAAATACATGGAACACCACTGCCCGAATGCCCGCCTTCCGGCCCTGAAGGATGACAACGAGAGCGAGATCAGCGAGTTAGAGGACAGTGACGTGGAAAATCTAACCGGGGAGATCGTTTACCAGCCTGATGGGTCAGCTTATATAATTGAGGACTCCAAAGAAAGTGGGCAGAACGCACAGACTGGGGCAAATAGCAAACTCTTTTCAACAGCGATGTTTCTGGACTCCCTGGCGTCGGCTGGAGAGAAGAGTGATCATTCTGCTTCTGCACCTCTGTCGTTCTACCCACAGATCATCAACACTTTTCATATCGCTTCATCCCTCGGGAAACCATATACGGCCGATCAGGCTTTCCCAAATACCTCAGCACTAGCAGGAGTTGGTCCTGTGTTGCACAGTTTCCGTGTCTATGATCTCCGACACAAGAGAGAGAAAGACTATCTAACCAGTGATGGCTCAGCCAAAAACTCCTGTGTGTCCAAAGATGTCCCCAACAATGTGGACTTGTCCAAATTCGATGGTTGTGTTAGCGATGGGAAAAGGAAACCTGTTTTAATGTGTTTCTTGTGCAAGTTGTCTTTCGGTTATATCAGGTCATTCGTAACCCATGCTGTGCATGATCATCGGATGACCCTTAACGAGGAGGAACAGAAGCTCCTCGGTAACAAATGCGTCTCCGCCATAATACAGGGGATCGGCAAAGACAAAGAACCTCTTATAAGCTTTCTGGAACCAAAAAAATCCACTTCTGTTTATCCCCATTTTTCTACTACAAACCTCATAGGACCCGACCCAACCTTCCGCGGTTTATGGAGCGCTTTTCATGTTGAAAATGGTGACTCTTTGCCGGCTGACTTTGCCTTCTTGAAGGGGAGCGCGAACACCCCCGGCTCAGCAGAGCAGCCGCTGGGGATCACCCAAATGCCAAAGGCTGAAGTCACTCTGGGGGGGCTGTCTAGTTTAGTAGTGAACACCCCGATTACCTCCGTCTCCCTCAGCCACTCATCGTCTGAGTCTAGCAAGACGTCAGAGAGCAAAGACCAAGAGAACAACAACTGTGAAAGGCCAAAAGAGAGCAACACTTTGCACCCTAACGGGGGGTGCCCGGTCAAGAGCGAGCCCACCGAGGCGGGAGATGAGGACGAAGAGGATGCTTACTCCAATGAACTTGACGACGAGGAAGCATTAGGTGAACTCACCGATAGTATTGGTAACAAAGATTTCCCTCTCTTAAACCAAAGCATTTCTCCTTTATCATCCAGTGTGCTAAAATTCATTGAAAAGGGCCCCTCGTCCTCCTCGGCCACTGTTTCTGACGACCCAGAAAAGAAAAAGCAGGCCTCCGCCGTCAGGGCCGGGGGCGGTGTCGCCACCGGCTACGGCATCAGTGGCAAGGACTTGGCGGAAGCGAGTGCCAGCCAAGACGGTGCCACGGCTGCTCACGCAAGTGAGACGGCCCGGGGGGACGAAGACGGCGCGGCCGCTCTGCACCAGCACGGCTTCACCCCGAGCGCCCCCAGCACCCCGGGGCCCGGCGGGGACGGCTCACCGGGCAGTGGCATCGAGTGTCCCAAGTGCGACACGGTTTTGGGGTCCTCGAGGTCTCTTGGGGGTCATATGACTATGATGCACTCAAGGAACTCATGCAAAACCCTCAAATGTCCCAAATGTAACTGGCACTACAAGTATCAGCAGACCCTGGAGGCCCACATGAAGGAGAAACACCCCGAGCCGGGCGGCTCCTGTGTTTATTGTAAGACTGGACAGCCTCACCCCAGGCTCGCCCGGGGCGAGAGTTACACGTGTGGCTATAAACCCTTCCGCTGTGAGGTTTGTAACTACTCTACCACTACCAAAGGCAACCTCAGTATTCATATGCAGTCGGACAAGCACCTGAACAATGTGCAGAATCTCCAAAATGGCAATGGCGACCAGGTGTTCGGCCACTCGGCCCCGGCCTCCAACCCTAGCCTCGGCGGCTGCGGGACCCCCTCTCCGTCCAAACCCAAGCAGAAACCCACCTGGCGCTGCGAGGTGTGCGATTACGAAACCAACGTGGCCCGGAACCTGCGGATTCACATGACCAGTGAAAAGCACATGCACAACATGATGCTTCTGCAGCAGAACATGAAGCAGATCCAGCATAACCTGCACCTGGGCCTCGCCCCGGCCGAGGCGGAGCTGTATCAGTACTACCTAGCCCAGAATATAGGCCTGACCGGGATGAAGCTGGAAAACCCCGGCGACCCGCAGCTGATGATCAATCCATTCCAGCTGGACCCGGCGACAGCGGCCGCCCTGGCACCGGGACTTGGTCAGTATTTACTGCTTTTCCGCACTGCTGTTAGTTTCTCATCACATTTTGATTTGGCGTGATGCACCCAGATAAAGTGGTGAGTGCCAACAAATGGGGGGCAGTTTACTAGAAGGGACTTTCTCTTTAAGCTGGATAATCCCCCCATTTGTGCTTCACTTCAAACCTGAATTAACTTCAGAGAGGCAGGAGTTAAGGGAGCAAGGACAGCAGAAGAGGAGTTGGCAAACTTTGTTTTCCTGTAACATGTTGATGAACAAATACTAATTGTCATTAATTGCCTGTCATCGTTAGCGATACCTTACTAGGTTTATAGCTTCGATTTCGGCAATTATGCACTCAAATATCAAACCCGAGCTTCCAAAGGGGATGCCATTATTTTTCGTGAAAATTTTTTGAAAAATATTTTAAGGTCTGTGATTGAACATAATTAAACGAACAGTAATACCGTTACCTTACCCCAGATATTTGGCGGTAGATTGCAAGGCACGCATACAGTATTAGCCAAATCTCATCACGCTTTTAGACGAATTGCGAAATAACAATTAGTGCTCATGTAAGTTTATCTAGGTGCTTAAATTGCAAGCACGTGACTGTGTTGTTATGGTATTGATCAACTTTCCTGCGCTCGAAAATACAAATTTCAGAATGACATCATGCCCAGTAGGAGTAATTAAAGCTATCTGATGAGGGAATTTAGAAGTTGAAAGGGATGATTGTAATTGATCCTGATTCAATCCTATTATAGCTTTTTATAGTTTAAGCTCTAGAGAAAGCACATTCCTTGTCAAGACTTTATTTTACAGATTCCTTTGTGTGCGCTGTGTTTTCCAGTCTCTATTTTTCCTCTTAATTTTTTTTTTCCTGTAGTAAATAATGAGCTGCCGCCTGAAATCCGGCTTGCCAGTGGTCAGCTAATGGGTGATGACCTGTCCCTCCTTACTGCAGGAGAGCTGTCACCTTATATCAGTGACCCAGCGCTGAAGCTATTCCAGTGTGCTGTTTGCAACAAATTCACCTCTGACAGCCTGGAGGCCCTAAGCGTGCATGTGAGCAGTGAGCGCTCCCTCCCAGAAGAGGAATGGAGGGCTGTAATTGGAGATATCTACCAGTGCAAGCTCTGTAACTACAACACTCAGCTCAAAGCCAACTTCCAGCTCCACTGCAAGACTGATAAACATATGCAGAAATATCAACTGGTGGCTCACATTAAAGAAGGGGGCAAAAGCAATGAGTGGAGGCTGAAGTGCATTGCCATTGGCAACCCTGTTCACCTAAAATGTAACGCCTGTGACTACTACACCAACAGCGTGGATAAATTACGCTTGCATACCACCAATCACAGGCACGAGGCAGCCCTGAAGCTCTACAAGGTAAGCAGTGTCATCCATTTCTGTTGGCGCAGAGTAGAGGAGGGAATTAACTGTTTTGGAGCTTGGACCACAAATCTGCAAGTTAAGGAAAAAAGAGAGGAAAAAAAAAATATAGAAGGGCAAGAGCCACAGTTTCTGCTTCACATTGCTTAAATGCAGAGCCTGTTGAAGTAGATGGAATCGGAAAATATATTTAAAGGATTTGCCATATGTCCCTTTTACACGTATCTCCGTGGGATTGATCACTCTACTGGTTGCCCTGAAATAAAATCACTTTTCTGAGTGTTTCTGTATATAAAATAATACTCTTAAACCTCTTTTATTGATTGATCAAAAACAACATAGCAACCCTCTTAGCTAAGTATTAATGGCTTCAGAGAGCAGAGGACAAAAGTAGCGCTGCCTTGTGAGTGCATCATCTTTTGTTTGGTGACAAACAAGGATGATCCAAACACAATGTGTGGTTTTTGGGGGTTTTTTTCCCTGCAAGCTCCTGTTGGTATTGAGTAAAAACACACGCGCTCCCTTAGCATCAGTTGTCAGTCTCCTACTTAACTCTGTTGTTATTTTGCATGACTTTTCCCAGCTAGTAAAGTTTTTAACCCTCTCAGTGGGTGTGGCTCAGGTAAAAATGTTCATTGAATGGCAACTAGACTTTTAATATTACAGGGGAAAAATATATATATATACGGATGTAATGAACACACGCAAGCGATGGACATCATTTGTTACATACCCTGTCTTGACTTTTTCTGAACCCTAATTACTGGTTAATTTATTTTCTGCAGTTTGTTTACTGGATTGGCTGGATTGTCTTGGTTCATGTACAAATGTAACAGATTCATTTCTATGATGAATAACGTGGTAACTTCTAAAAACTTCTTTTGTCCAGAGGATATTAAAATTCAGAAAACAGGGGCTTCCCTGGTGGCGCAGTGGTTGAGAGTCCGCCTGCTGATGCAGGGGACATGGGTTCGCGCCCCGGTCAGGGAAGATCCCACATGCCATGGAGTGGCTGGGCCCGTGAGCCATGGCCGCCGAGCCGGCGTGTCCGGAGCCTGTGCTCCGCAATGGGAGAGACCACGACAGTGAGAGGCCCGTGTACCACAAAAAAAAAAAAAAAAAAAAAAATCAGAAAATATTGCAAACCATTAGTCATCGTAACAAGCTCTAAATATGATTACAAAATCCATTTTGCAAGTGTTATCTATTGATTTATACTAGAAATCAGTGATAACTATACTATCAGGAGGCAACCAGTGACTATACTACCTATGGCTCTTCTAATGCTCTTTCGAACTATAAACAGACCACAAAAAGAGCAGATTGTGGCTATCTCGAGCAGGGGCAAGAATTATTTATTTGGGTTGGCCTGCCACTATTTGTTTGGACTGTTTCTTGAAGTTCAAATCCTGCATTGATGTACTGAGCGTGAAAACCTAAAGTCGTGGTGTGAGAATTTGTAACGTTGTTCCTGTAATATCGGCTCTCCGTGGATCAATAATGAAAGCATTAGATTTGGGTTATAGAGTTTGAGGGGAGTACAGGCCCTGACGTAAGATGGAAAGCTTCTAAGTTGATGGTATTGCGAATGTAATATAATGGATTAATTGTATTATAATTCATAGCTTTTACAGCAACAGTTGACAGCCATTCAGTTGTCAACTTTTCTTCTGCTGATACCTGAACTATTAAAACTTTTAGAACACCTAGGAGAAAAAAAATAAACATTAAGTTTGTATAAATAATAGATCTCGACCCTGGGAGCTATGTAGAATATTCATGAACTGTGTTTGTATTCACACAGCCCCTCTAACACTTTAAATTAACATGTTGTGAATAGAAGATATAAATGTACAAAATTTTCTGTTTTATTAATATCATGTGGGAAGCTGAAGAAAGGTAGAGCGTTCCTGTTTATTTTCTCAGGAAAGGTTATTTAATCTAATTGACGATTATTTACACATGTGTATGTGTGTATTAAGTTTATCCATTCATTCCATGAGTATGGATTGACTACCCTCCCTGTCTGTAGAGCAGTTTGCTAGGTGTCAGGGTTACCCTTGAAGTTCCTTTTCAGAGAGAGTTGGATGTTGTCTTTGAAAGTGTAGCAACCAGATGAGATTGAACTTGCTTATAGAGAGGGCCTTAAAGCAGAGAGAGCTTTAGATCCCAGAACCAAAGGCTATATGTACTCTTACCTTAAAAATGTTATGTCATATATAAATTGACTTTTCCCCCATCTTCTTTATTTGCTTATCTCTTCAATACCCAAGTGTCCTTGTGGTGTGGTGTCTAAAAATGGTCAACAAACAAATAAGAACACACTTTGAACAAACTTACCTTGAATTAAAGGAAGATGGAAGAGATAAATATTGGAGCCATTGAAACTTGGTATTGGGCAATTGAACTATATTATTTTGCATTAGCCTTCAAGGAGCATTCATTCTTTCTAGAAGTCACTAGAAAAGTTCCTCCGGAGTAGCAATGTGTTGAGGATGCTGTTTCTAAACTGATTTACAGGAACTGAGTGAGTCAGATCCAGAGGATTTTCAAGTGCAGTAATGAGGATATTAGCAAGCTTGGTCGGCTTGTGTCGGCAAAATAAAATTGCTCCATAAGTAACATTAATTGCTTTTAAATGAGACCCTAACAAATTGGCCTAGGCCTGGAAAAAAATGATGGTTTGTAATATGGCGAAAATATTAAAATTAGACTTAAAATGGTGTCTGAGCTAATGACTAGATAATAATCGCCTATATAAAATTCATTTTCATTAGGAGTTTAATTTACATCATTTTGCATCGTGAATTATTCAGACTTCAAGGGAAAGTGACAAGTAGCAGTTAAAAGACAAATACAGAGCTGGGAGTAAACAGCTCTTCTCCTCATTGACAGCATATTGATTCATAACACTCCAAATGTGGGGATCTGTCGGGGCAATTTGAATAGGCCACTTACCACTTGCATGGTCAGCCTGAAGCAGTATTACCTCAAAGATGTGTGTGTCCTTATTCCAGTTTAAGGAGGTTAAAGGTTAAAGGTTAAGGGGTAGCTTAAAAGCATCATCTGCCTAGCTGCTTAACTTTAACCTGATCAATTTAATGAAAATCTGTTTTACAGATGTTGTTTTAATGTATTTGGCAGGATTTAGGCAGCTTTAACATTAGACGTATGCTAGTAAAAATTATTTCTTTATTTGACCAGAACAACACCTTTCCTTTCATGTTTAAGGTAGAAGGGCTTGTGGGTTACGGTATTTTGGCAAAGAACCCAGGGGCAGAATGTGTTGATGATTTTTCCATATGGACTCAGAAAAAGAATACCTTTATGTCTATTGCTAACGATGACTGCAAAAACAAACAAAGCTGTGTTCATTTTCTGGCAGTATTCTTTACCTTAGGATTTTTTTTTTTTAAAGGAATTTTGTTATTGTTAAGAAAAGCTTACTCCTTTCTTCAGGCAAACTTCTCTGAAGCAGTAAGCGCTATTAAATTTTGATACTCTTTTCCTCTGGAAATTTTAAAGATGAAGCAAAATTGGGCTAGGAAATTCAAACGATAAAATGAAACTGCAGGGCTTCCCTGGTGGCGCAGTGGTTGAGAGTCCGCCTGCCGATGCAGGGGCGCGTGTTCGTGCCCGGGTCTGGGAGGATACCACATGCCGCGGGGCGGCTGGGCGCGCGTGAGCCATGGCCGCTGAGCCTGCGCGTCCGGAGCCTGTGCTCCGCAACGGGAGAGGCCACAGCAGTGAGAGGCCCGCGTACCGCAAAAGAGTTTAAAAAAAAAAAAAAAAAAGGAACTGCAGCTTGACCTTAATCTTCTCTTTTAACGTCTGAAAGTGTGTTTAAAGTGAGGTTAATAAGTATTGAATGCATAGATGGCTACAATCAGTGTTGCAAGGTAAAGTGTGTGTGTGTGTATGTGTGCGTGCATCTGTATATAATGCCAACACAGTGTTCTCAGCTCAGCACTTTATTAGATTTGATTATGTTTTCCCAATTTCAAGCCTCTGCATCCTTTACAAATTTCTGTCGATTGATATTCACATAATGAATCCTCAATAAATATTTGTAAGATGAATAATGGACTAATGCATGAACTGAGACATATTAAAGAAACTCCTTTACTTCCAACCCTCATTAAAAAAAGAATGCACTGCAATTTGGTCTACCCCTTAAATGATCTCAATCCTTTTCTAAAGTGTCCAGTAAAAAGATTCAATGAAAACCACTTAGCACTACATGTTCCAACTGAGAAAGAACAAGTAAGACTCTGGTAATATTTCAGATTTACAGTTTACCTTATTCTTGCCTTAGAATGACCGAGACTTTTCTGGCCAGCTGATTGGTTGATCACCATCCTGTGCAGGGCATGCAATAAGCTTGCCACACCTGTGCTTTAGCTGCTTCGATGATATTATATTGTATTTTTAAGTGAGGTGTTCACAGCTTCGCTGGTTCAAAGTCAAAAGTTTAATTATACTAGTTTTTTTTTTCTTCCTGCATCTGCTAGTTGTGAAGGAGAATCATCTGTCTGAATTCCATAATGCTGTTTTCATTAAAAAAAGATTTCAAATTGTCTGAGGGCAGTGAATGAATCTCTTGTCTCCATGGTGAGCAAAGGACGACACGTGGGATTTAGTCCTAGGTAACTTTTAGTGTAACATTCCCCCAAGAAATATTTTTGGAGTTTTCTCATTATCCATGTTATGGATGAAAGAATCCGGGTTAAGAACTAAAATCAAGGTGCCGGGGAGGGTCACAGAAGAGAATGCAAAAACCACGCTGGGCAAAGTATGTGGCAAGGAAATAAAAAATGGAATAATTAGCTTCACCTGCCTTTTCAGCTTTTTCTTTTTTTTTTTAACTGGTAGGAAATAATAACCCAATCAGTTTGGAATTAATAAAGAATTACAAGCATTTTCATTTCAATAGGCCTGAGCCCAACTTTGCAATTTAAAATCAAATATACCCGATATGTACCATCTCAATTATTGAACTGTCATTGTCCCAGTGCGATGGTAAAAGAGGTTAGGAGATTGCGTGGTACCCATATGCATAAAAGTCATTGTGCAAAAGGAAATTGGAATATGTGTGTGTATCTAAAAAAACAAAACAGGTTTTTCTTAATCTTATTCTAGTCATTTGTTTAGATGAAGAAAGCTGTTTTCAGAGATAAACCAAAGTTCTTTTTTTCTGTTGCTAAACATTAACGTGAAGATGGAAAATTTTGCACTTTTTGTGTTAGTTTCAGATTTCTGTTCCTTTCAAGGTTGAAATGCAGTGTGAAATTTAATTTCAGTTGCAGGATTTATTTTTTAAAAAAGTAATGACAACTCAAATTATTCTGTTGTATTCTCATATAAAAAGACAAGGCAGAGGTTGAGAAAACCAGTTTCTGTAGTAGAAAAATACATGCTTGCCTAATACTTATAACTAATAAATATACAGATCAAATAGAGGTCAGCTGGTTAGCTAATAGCAACTAATAAATCACTAGTGTTTTCAGATCACAATGTAATTGGCCAGCCCTACTACTATGTCTACTTCTGTTTTTAAGCTTGACATTTACTGAAGCACAGCCATGTGTTGGAACACGGCTACTCCAGCACAAATATGGGCATTCTCACTGCATTCACATGGCGAGAAATATATACTACATTAGGAGCTGAGAACCCGGTTCGTATTCCACTAGGAAGAAATGACCAAAAATATCTGTCTATCCGGATACATAATAGATAGATAGATACACATATATAGAGACATATATTGATACATACCAATCCCTAGAAGGATTACTTTAGACCAGGTATTAACAACTTATTACATCCATGTCAGGATAGATAAAATGATTTTTAATGTGTGAAATTGTTAACAAACCCAGACGAAATTTAAAGAAAGCAAAGCGTGTCATTGGAATCCTCTTATTTTATTTCTGACACGTCTTTCCTTAACTAGTGCTACCATCTCCCCACACACCAGGCACACGCCGTTATTCTCTTCTCTCTTTTGCTGAAATCCTTACTGTTTTCTCATCTAGAACTTCTCTTCATGGAAGTACTCCGTGTTGTGAGATTACCTATCTAATTCCCCAAAGAAAATGAGCATTCCTTTCATTAAGGAGGAAAGAAGCCTTTTTCATAAAAGCAGAGTAGTGCATCCAAAGGTGTAAATGACTTTCAGATCTTTCCCAAGGTGCATTTGGTTTTAAAGGAACCGCTTGACCTGGAGGAATTTCTAATGTGTGAGGGGGGACGGTGGTTACATCAGGGATGGGGTTGTGATAGGGCGGTACCCCACCCTAAGAGCTTCCTGCATTTCCCTTCTTCCGGATACACACACGCACGCACACACACACACACACACACACACACACACCCCACACACACACACATCACACCCAACCGTCCACTTCAGAGAAGCAGTAAAAACTCTGGCACTACCATTCATTTCACTCCAGGACCATGTCAACTCAGACTTTGGGATTTATGTTACTGTTTTTGTATAACTTGTGCTCATTCTGTCTCATGTGAAGTGTAGGTATGATTTAACCCAAATTAATAAATCCCTATGTGTCCCCCAACCTGAGGTCATTTAGGGAATGCAGACAAAGGTGTTATATCTCATAATGAACGTGCTCTCCCTGTCTGTTTCTTTGGCTTCCACGTAACCATCCCTGTCAGTGGAGCTCGTTTAAAATCGCTGAAATGTTCAGATGGGTCCTAGGACGCCACGCGGTAAGGCGGCCAGAGTCATATGTTAAGCAGGCCTTGCGCTGCCGAAAGGGTCTTGGCCCGGCGGGGGGTGGGTGGGGGGAGCTGGCATGTGCATAATGACCACGGTTCTGCTTCCAGAACATCTGGCCGGCCTGCGATCTACTGGAAATGCTTTACCAAGTTCGCTTGGAGTCTGAGCCTCTGCTTAGGCTGAGTTCAATTAGACGTGGAGATTTGTTCATTATTCAGATAATTCAAGCCTTCAAAGGCACTTCTTCCCCCCAAATTATCAGTGTATTGCGGGAGAGCTTATGATGATATGATTATTCAAAAGAGGAACAACGATGGGGGCTCAGCCCCCAAGAACCCGTTAGGAAGATTCTGTAACCTAGGAGGAGTATGGTGATTGACGTTCTGTTTGCAGAATGCCCAAATGACATCCCAAGTTCTACTTCTAATAAATACAGAAACGTTCATTAAGCACTTCCTCTGGGCCAGGTTTTTAAATGTCTCTGTTTATGGAGGTTGTGTCCCATTAATGAGGAAGGATACAAACCATCTTCTCTAAGGTGATGCTTCCTAACTCACTCTGTTCTTCCAATGTGGCAGGGACATTAATCAAATTAAGGGTTGAATCCATATACTAGCCCTTGAAAACTTCCATGCTTTTTTTCAACAATGGTTGGTCAAAAGGCTGAGTGTGACTCCTTTCTTGGGTCATCAGTAGATGTAGAACAATGTCACTTGTATATCTTGGCTGACTCATTGCTCTCTTGCAGTGTACAACTTTGTTAGTCAGTTTCAGACAAAGGTTATGGTGGGAATTACAGCGCAGGATAGAGCTTTTCTATTTCTTGGACCATTTATGTTGTTCTTTAAATATGAGGATGGTGCCACTGATGCATTGCCTAGAAAATGAAGAAGAGAACCACTTACTAAAGAATGCAAAATGGGGCTTCCCTGGTGGCGCAGTGGTTGAGAGTCCACCTGTCGATGCAGGGGACGCGAGTTCGTGCCCCGGTCTGGGAAGATCCCACATGCCGCGGAGCGGCTGGGCCCGTGAGCCATGGCCGCTGAGCCTGCGCGTCCGGAGCCTGTGCTCTGCAACGGGAGAGACCACAGCAGTGACAGGCCCGTGTACCACCAAAAAAAAAAAAAAAAAAAAAAAAAATGCAAAATGTGTCAGATTATAACTTCAGTCAATTCCCTTGTAGAACCAGGATGCTACTTTAGTTTGAGTCTTGGAAGTTTGAGTCTTGGAAGATCTTTCTAACTTCAGTCTGCAGTACTGTCGAGAATTCTGCTTAAAGGTAAATTATTGTAATGACAGTTCTGTATTATCACAAATAACACTTACATGTGGCGACATTTCATTTCGCTCGGTTTTATAATATTTTATTAACACTCTAGGTTTCCTAAAGGGAAAGTACTTCTGCAGCTTTGACTATAATACGTACATATATTAAATATGTATATGTAAATATAAATGTGTATTGAGACCATATTCTCAATATTTTATTGATACAGATTTTCCTAAATACTTTCTTTCATTGGAAATATTAGGAAGCATAGAATATACACTTCTCTCTCCTTGTTGCTTAAGGGATAAATGTTAGGGTTATATTTTCTGATTACTCAATTTGTAGGGAGTAGTGTGGAGGACGGTTAGGGTTGAAGAATTCTTTGTCCCTGGATATCTGCTGATAAAAATTAGTGGAATGCAGTGCTGAGGATGGAAAGAAATGAGCTATTGATAAGTCCAACTGTATTGCTTAATTCGAGTTTGGGAGGAAAGCTTTAAAAGTTTCACATACTGATTTTCAGTCCATGATTATGTGTCTTGTGTCGAGAAGAGCCTCATTTATAGCTAGAGTTGGTAATTGACTGTCTTTGTATGATTTACAAGCTATTGGAAAGAATCTCACCAAAACTATCCCTTCTTCTGATGCCAGTCTGTTGTCAGTGAAACTGTATTGATACTTGACTTATCCATTTATCAATGGCACAACTTTTTGAACAACAATCGTAAGTTAAAGCATTTTATGTGCATTATCTCATTTACTTTTCCCAACAGTTATAGGTTGTTTTTCCCATTAAGACATATGAGGAAACTGAGATTCAGAGCAAAACTCCTTGTTCAAGTCCTCACAGATAGTAAGAGCACGTGCTGGGGTTCTCACTCTGGTCTCTTTTCAACCCAAGCCTTCACCTACAGTATAAAGCTTTGCTAATGAAAACGTTTTGTTGTAATACTTGAGAACAGAGAGAGCAGGGAGTGCAAAAGGAAGAGAAGGGCTGGGGGCCTCAGAGGCAAATGACCGTTTTGTCCAGGGTTAGTTATTTTGGAGCCCACCTTTATCCCTTCGAGTTACAGATTCCCTTAAAGACACTGCAGATGCAATGTAACATAAGAGCTGGCTGGTAGGGTTTGCACCCACGATTGCAGTCAACTGGCGTGATGAACTTACACCTCTTGTGGGCATCTCCAAGCCCGAAGGAGAGACTGCTGGTTCAAACTCTTACCTGACTCTTTCCTATCACAACAGAATTCTTTCCCTTTAAAGAAACTTTCCTTTTGCTGGCATTTTGGGGTGTTTGGTATATTAAATAGTAAAGGACTCATAGAATATTTATCACTTCGAGTGCCTGAGCTCTCAGTGTTTGCAAGTTAAGCACCTTTGGAAGCTGCCTTAATTCATTCAGGTCACCAGGGTACTTCAGAAGTAATGTACTAAATGGTACCCTGCTGACCTGAAAGATGGAATGTGCCTCCCTAAGCATTTAACTTCCTACATAGCAACAAGTAAAGCACCGTCTGCTCTCTGCCCAGGACCTGAGTCTCCTCTTCCCTCTTCCTGACATCCTTATAACTACTGGAGAAAGTCCTATTCATTTGCTATGTAACTAGCATTTTAAAAAACTTATCTTGTTTTGAATTATTATTATTATTTTTTTTTTTTTTTTTTGCGGTACGCGGGCCTCTCACTGCTGTGGCCTCTCCCGTTGCGGAGCACAGGCTCCGGACGCGCAGGCTCAGCGGCCATGGCTCACGGGCCCAGCCGCTCCGCGGCATGTGGGATCTTCCCGGACCAGGGCAAGAACCCACGTCCCCTGCATCGACAGGCGGACTCTCAACCACTGCGCCACCAGGGAAGCCCTATTATTTCTTTAACTTGTATCTTTTACTTCTTACTTCGATTCATTTTGTTCCAAGCTTCCAGGAATTTTCTTTCCACCATAGGTTTCTAATGCACTCCCTTCCTCTCTCTCCTCCTCAAAATTTTGCTAATGATTTCAAGCAACTGGCCCACATCTTTTTAGAACTATTGACATGGACTTCCCTTAGAGATGCTTGAGGAAAGCTTGCCTTCCTGAATCTGGCTACTGATCCTGCAAAAAATTCTCAGTCATTGCCACCAATGCAGTTGACCGTACTCATTAATGAAATATTCTTTTAATGGAAAGTAAGAATAGTCTTAGTTTTGAAGTGACCGAACTGTTAGCAGGAGAGAAGCTCCCAATACCAAAGCTGGTGTGTGTAAAGGATGCAAGGACATTTGGATAATTATGATGGGCACTATCTTTTAAAGACTTTAACTATTTCTAACTATTTATTTGGCAGGCCTGAAAATAATACTAGCATGTGTCCTTAGAGCCTGAAGTCATTCATTGTTCAGTTGTGGGAAATCAGGTAGCAAGTCTGATTGCCATCACCTCTGGAAGAGTGTCAGTTTACAAAGTATCTCCTTTAAACTCAACATATATTCAGCACTTACCACTAAGTAACAGGGCAGGTGACACCAGACATGAGGGAAGGGGAGAATGATTCCCCAATTTACACCAAATAAATAGTGTCATTTTTTAAAATAAGATTAACATGCTAAAATGGAAAATATGTAAACAGCGGAATATACTTTTCAGAATTTATTTCATTTGGTGAATTGATATTACACAAACTTTGGAAGGGAGAAAATGCCTATGAGATACTATCATTGCTTTTTAAACAGAGGCCCCTCAATGTCTTTTGAGAAAGAATTTGACTAAAAGCAAGTTGTGGTTTAATTTATTTGTTTTGGTTTATTATAATTTTTATTAGCAAATTAAGTAATTAAAAAAAGTCTATTTGGATGGAACCATCGTACCAAGTTTTTCCATCATGAGTATTTCCTGAGAAGATACTCCCCAGGCTCATAACCAAATTCCTTAAAAATAGATCCAAAGAGAATTCATAAATAACTTTTTTTTTTTCCCAGAGAAATAGAGTCTCTGGCTCTGTTAATTCCTTAAATAGTAGAAAAACTAAGATGGGTTTTATGAAGAATTCTTTAGTTTTTAGAGTATTCATTCTTAACTTGGCAATAGAATTACCATCCTTTAAGTCAGAAATGCAAAAATTTCCTATTGCTTAATAGTGTCGGTATTTACTTAGACGTATGTTTCAAAATAGACTCTCAGGTATAACATTTACTTATAAGTTCCTGTAGCATGTACTAGGTCATTTTATTTCTTCCTGTACAACTGCAACCCCTTTAAAAGTAATGGCTTCATAACTTATTGGAAAAGCATTGATACAGAATTACATCGAAATTGATTTTTTTTTAAAGTCTGTGAACACTTTTCTAAAAAGTGAACCATTTAATTCTTTATCAGTGGGTATAGAAGAATGTGGATATATTCAGTTCTCACGTGTTTGGTGATTATAAAGTCAAAATGCCACTACTCCAGTGATGTTTTCAGTATGTATCCAAGGAGACCTACCTATACCTATTTTGCTCAAACCTTGAAACAAATTGCATGCTCGTGCGCGCACGCGCGCGTGTGTGTGTCTGTGTGTATGTGAGAGAGAGAAATGAGTGAGAATACAGTATACGAAGACTTATTTTAAAAAATTGTTAAAGATTATGAGTTAATCATTAACGCCTATTTATTTTGTTTTAAAGAGAACTCAGAAATCTCTTCCTGCAAATTGTAAGTGTTCTCAGTCCCTAGAGGTAATAAACCTTTGATGATGTTGTGCAAGACTCGTCCACAAGCCCTGAAATCAGTTCTGTATGTACACATGACTAATCAAAGGTTCAGGGAACAGGTTATGATTTGGTAAAAGCGATAGGTGCTCCAGAAAGTAAATGGCCTTACCAAATGGGGAGCACACTTAGCCTTTTTTCACCTTATAGAAGGCAGGTCCTAGTCCCACCGTTGGAGCAGGTATCCTTTTACAAAGGCTTGAGCACTAAGTCTTTTGAAAAGTTCTCTTTTAAAGCAAGGAGTTTCTCAAATTAATATCATCTAATTAGTACTCTACTCTTTTCTTTGCCTTAAAGTCACAACAGATACAAGACACTTAGACTCAAAAGTATCCTTGACATTCAGGGAATTAGGTAATCAGAACAAATATCTTCTTAAATTGATCAACTATCAATGACCATAGGGGAAAATGATGAAATAAGACAGCAATCTCAATAATTAAGCATGAAATTATTTAGGAAAATGTGAGTAAAAGTCTCAAGAAATCAGTTCTAATATAGAAAAGGGAGGAACTAAAAGAACTAAAGTATAAAACCTACCATGTGGGCAGTGCAGTGAATGTTGAGGCCATTGTATTCTGGTTTCTTGCTGCTTTTTTTTTTTAAATCTTCAACAACTTTGTTGCGATTTAATTCATGTACCACGAAATTCACCCATTTAAAGCATCTAATTAAACGTTTTTTAGAATAGTCACAGAATTATGCAATCATCACCACAATTGATTTCAGAACATTTTCAACACTCCAAAAAGAAATCCTGTGCCATTTACCCTCCCCCCTCAATAATCCCAACCTTCCCTGTCCCAGCCCTAGGCAGCTACTAATTGCCTTCTGTCTATATAGACTTGGTTATCCTCAACACTTCATAAAAATGGAATCATACTATGCATGGTCCTTTGTGACTGGCTTCTTCCACTGAGCATGTTTTCGAGATTCATCCATATTGTAGCATGAATCAGTACTTCATACCTTTTTATTATGGAATTTCATAATAAAATAATAATAAAAACTTCATACCTTTTTATTATGGAATTTCCATTGCGTGGATAAACTACATTTATTTATCCTCTCATCAGTTGATGGACATTTGAGTTGTTTCCACTTTTGGGCTGTGATGAATAACGGTGCTATGAACATTTGTGGATAGGTTTTTGTGTGGACATGTGTTTTCATTCTCTTAGGCTTATACCTAGAAGTGGAATTCCCAAAAGAGCAATCACTGACATTAACTGGACTCAGTACTGCTGGTCACTTCTTATTTATACCTGATCAGCTTCTTTTCCCTTTCCCTTTAACAAATATTACACATGTTTATCACTCTTCTGATGCTCTTTATTCATCTTCTGCTCCATGGCCAACAAGTGCAGTGAGAAAAATTTGAACATTTATTGGGCACTTATTAGGTGGCAGGTAATCTTCTAAGTTCTTTAAATATATGAACTCATTTCATTCTAACAGCAAACCTATTAAGTAGGCATTATTATTATACCCATTTTGAAGATGAAGAAACTAAGGCGATGAAAGCTTAATTAATTTATCCAAGGTCACATAGCTGGTAACAGTGCCAGCTGAGTCAGGATTTATACTTGGATTGACTGGTTCCAGCAGCCACCGTCTTAAAGAGGACACTTTGTCCCAGTGAAGACACATTGAGAAATATGCCTGGAAAGGAAGGCCTTATTTGTGGCATGTAAGAGTATAACTATAATAGCTGATCTTTGGGAAGGACATCCTCTGAGAGGGAAAGAAAAGAAGTAATGATGAGATGGATAGAGATTTAGAGACTTTGGGAGGGGGTAGTGAGGGCTGGCAAATTAGAAAGATCACTGATAACATTACATAGTTTTTAGTTCTTTTTTATGTCAGAATGTAAACCATTATTTGGTTTATACAGTGTTCTTTGAAAAATGTTTATGAACTGAATTCTCCATATTGATTGAAAAATCGGTATATTTTATGATAATTACTGAAACACATTTTGTTAGATTGGTGTGTTAGTAACACACAAAAGCTTGTTTGTCCTCATTTCACGGTGCTAGTGAATAAAACAGACACAGAGGGTGTATGAAGCAGTTCCCGTCCTCAAGAAGCTCTGCAGGTTTTTGAAGAAACCATACAATGTGTTTTATCTGCGCTTTATTTTCCCTTGTGAATTGTCCCTAACAGTTTTTCTGAATTCCAGAAGTTTGTAGGGACATTTTTAGTCCTCTATATAACACGTTTTAGCAATGTTTACTCCTTTGTGTCGTCCAGAAAGTTAATATTTAGATTTCCTGTGGCATTTACGGAAGAAATTAGATTCCTGCCTTGCAAAACTTGGAAAAAGTGGCTGTTTGTTTCCACACAAGATGTCCCATTGTTGAAAAATAATGTGAAAAATAATGCACAGTAACAGTATAATTTAAATTTTCTCTCCCTCTTGCCTCCCACTCTCCACCTATGTGATGTTTTGTGAGCATGATTTTTATGTTTTCAGAGTAGTAAAGATGTGGATAAAGTGAAACATTACTCGGTGCCTTTTTTTTTTTTGCCAACTAGAAAGATTCTCTTTCTTTTTCTAGATATAAAAACAAAAATAGACTTGTTTCTAATAGCTAATCTAATTAATCAGTGGTAAATGGTCTTGATATTTTATCTGTAGATATTTCAGGCATCATCCTATTTTATTCAAACACTTACAACTGACCTTGACGTTTTCAGTTTCCAGAGACCTCCTGCTTACATGGGTAGGGTAAGGTCAGGGCTTGGGCTGACAGTGTTCCTACTGTCAGAACATGACATTGCATAATTTCTCCTTTCTGTTTTACTCTGAAAAAAGTTTTTAAGGAAAAGTTACGCAAGAAAATATGATAAGCTCTCATATTGTCTCAGGCTAAAAGATTCCCTAGAGCTGCTTTCTTGAGTCTGAAACACAGTGAGACTGAAAGATTGGATGACTATTTCAGCACTTACGTCCAGGAACACTGATGAACTTAATAAGCCTTGACAAGGTGGGTATCACTTTTGATGCCCTCCCATTATTAGTATATTGGAGGTGGGGTGCGGTGGGAGAGTGTGGGGTGATGTCTCAGAGAAAGGCAGTGGAAGATATGCCCATCTATCTCCCTGCAGCCCTCTGTAGCTCAAGAAAGTTTTAAAAGAGTTAGGCATTTTCTGTCTTTAAGCATCCAGCTGACTTTCTCACTCTTTATGTGGTTTTTGGCAAGCATTTCTGTGCCTTAGTTAATATATTAGTAAATGGAGAAAAAAACACTCCAGTGAGTTCTAGAGATCTTAATTAAGGTACAGAAATAGCTTTGAAAACGCATTCTGAGATGAAAGCTTTTCTTATATGTGGAAAATATTACTCGTGTCTTGTCAGCACATCTACTCCATTGGCATTGCTCTTTGTACTTGGAGATAATTTCTTCTTTTCTTCTTATTGGTAAGACACTTCCCTTTTTAATTTCTGTGAGTGCACTTGGTTACATTACTATATCTAGGACT
The DNA here is from genome assembly GCF_949987515.2 of Delphinus delphis. Taxonomy (NCBI): domain Eukaryota; kingdom Metazoa; phylum Chordata; class Mammalia; order Artiodactyla; family Delphinidae; genus Delphinus; species Delphinus delphis. Next base: position 20,374,481 of record NC_082699.1, read on the forward strand.
TGTCTGTCATTCCTGAAAAGCCATTCTTAACTTTCTCCAACTGGCCTTCAATTGAAATTTGCTTCGAAGAGGAATGTAGCTATATTATACTCATCAACTTAAATATGGGTAAATATAGCTCAGAGAAAATAACTATTTGTGTATCCTTTTATGTGCTTTAAATTCAGTATCCATTCTTTCTTAGAAGTTTGCCCGCAGAAAAGGAACTCTGTATGACACTTTTAAATACCACTTTTCAAATCTGCCAAACGTGAATGTGCAAATGTGTAATAGTAAGTGGAGCTCACACAGCTGAAAAATGAATGTTTAAAGCTTCTGTGTCTGGCATTAATTCGTTTCTGCCTTTTGGCTGCTGCCACAATTTTTTCATCTGTAAAATGGGTACCGAGTTTCTAATTATGATTAGAAAGTCAGCATTAACTTAACGGTCGTTGAGATCTGGTCTACACGTAATCACCTGTCATTCTTAGAGCTGAATTTATTCTGAGCTTTAACAAGTATTTCATCTTAAATTGCTGAGGTAGTTGCACGTATTTATCAGGTTTCAGATTTTCCATTGTTTTGTTTAATCTGCAGATATATGTTTATGTATTTTTCTTGTAAACAGGAAGCAGGGTAATAATTGTATAGAGAGAAATAGCTAAACCACATCTCTGAATCCCCTGTTCTTTATTTACTTATTTGACTAATCATGTCACTTAATCTTTTGATAGCCCACTCTGTCGGGCCCTGTGCTGGGGAATAAGGATATGGCAACAAACAAGACAGACACAGGCCTTTTGCTCTGGTAGAGCTTACAGTTTAGTGGAGGAGACAAGCATTAAACACAGAATCACGTATGAGGCAAAGAAACAATTATTTACCTTTGTGAACAAATAATATAAGTAGTTGTTTTTGATCTGGCACGTTTATTTGTGTCATTAGTACATAGGTATTTGTGTAAATCAAACTCTTCCTCTACTCTTGAAAGAAAGTGAAGAATTTGAATGAGACCCTGTATTGAGGTATTTAGAAAAGTAGCCGGGGCTGAACTGAATTGACTCCGCTAGGTATCGGCTGTCCTGTAGAAAAAGGCATTTATTTACCAGTGAGATTTGATCAGAGTGCAAGCACTTTTGAACTTGTTGTGGGATGGGGGTGGGGGGTCAGGAAACATTTTTGTGAAAAGACATTCTGGAAACGGCTGCATATCCAGTTGACGGATTTGTGCAGAATGTGTGTGGAAGGCTGAATGAACTAAAGGTGAACATGAGATTCCCTGTAGGAACTTTCAAAACATACTGACGCCAAAGCTATCACCTCTGGGGGCGGGGTGCAACCCGGGATCTCTTCATTTAAACGGATGATACTGATCATCTGTCGGATTTGAGGATCACTGGACTAGTGGGCTGTGAAAGTCACCGTCGATCTGAAGACTCCTGAAACGGTAGTGACTGTGGAGGGTGTGCTGAGCTGGGCTGCATAAGCATCTGTACCTCCTTGTTCAGAAGAGGAAGCCGTGTCTTCCGCTGTCCCTTGTGTTCTCTCCGTTCATGGGCTAAGACTTTGCTAGAGTCTGTCAGTCCTGCGTACTCTGTCTGAGGAAGTCGTGGAAGGCCTAGCCCTCTGTCTTGCTCCTGGTTTTGCCCCTAAGGACAAAAGTCTGACCTGTTTTGATATACAAAAAAAAAAAAAAAAAAAAAAATCCCATTTCAGTAGGAAAAATGACAAACCTTTATAAAGAAAACCTTTCTGCACAAAACAGCTGTTTTTTTGCTGAAAGTCTGGCACTTTAGTGAACTGTCGGGCCAAGAAACCACTCTCTCAGTCCAGATGTCGGTTAAAAAAAAAAAAAAATCTAAGGCCCCTGGATTGAATTTTGGAGGAACATCTTTGCTGGTAAATTTTTGGAATCATGCGTTGCCTCATCATAGTTGCAGAAATCCACTCTCCTCGTACACAAAGATATCCCCAGGCAGCAGATATATAGTCTGTTTTCTGAACAGGAATCTTACAGGTCTCAGGAGAGTCAGCTTCCACAGGCTTGCTGGGTTGTACGCTCATTTGTAGCTCTCTGTAATGATTCTGCAATTTCTCATTTTCTTGCTATTCTAGGAAGGCAGATCCTGAGGTTTGGTTTTTGGAGTTTTGCATATTCTCTTTCTTTCTCGCCATAGACGTGGATATAAGTGTATATGTGTGGGTTGTGTGTGAGGGGTGTGTGTGTGTGTGTGTGTGTGTGTGTGTGTGTAGGTATAGATGTGTGTATGTATGTTTGTATATCACTTTATCTTGTTTATGAGAGAGAACCATGTATTGTTTCATCTATAATTTGACAATTTTCTTTTAATGATATCTGTACTTTTCTTTTCTCCCAAATATAGCATCTAATACAGATGCACTGGAAGCTACAATGACAACCAGTGCTAAAAAGAAGCAAGTAAATACAGTGATCAATTTCATAAGCAACAGAAACTATATTGTCAGAACACACAACCCTGGAAAAGTTATTGTATTTAACCACTTGCATGTTAAAGACTAGATCTTTGTCTATTTCATAAAGAAATACCTTTTTTTTTTTTTGTAGATCAACTTGAAATAATCAATCAGTTCTGTGCTGACCCCTGATCTACTGTAAAATGCCAATGCCAAACTGTATCTGAGTCCCACTGGCCATATAACCTGTGTCCCACAAAAGACCCAGATAAAACAATCCCTCTTCCCACCAACTGAAAGAGCAAGCTAATGAAATAACTGAGTTATTTGCTTAAAAAAAAAAATCAAACCAGGGCTTCCCTGGTGGCGCAGTGGTTGAGAGTCCGCCTGCAGATGCAGGGGACGCGGGTTCGTGCCCCGGTCCGGGAGGATCCCACATGATGCGGAGCGGCTGGGCCCGTGAGCCATGACCGCTGAGCCTGCGCGTCCGGAGCCTGTGCTCTGCAGCGGGAAAAGCCACAACAGTGAGAGGTCTGTGTACCGAAAAAAAAAAAAAAAATCAAACCAATCACTTCAAGATCTTTCTATTAATTTGATTGGCTAGATCAGTTACTTGAGTCCAGCTGATGCATATAGATCAGTGCAGAATAGAAGTTTCCTGCCCTGCCTGGGCTGAGCCTCCAACATTTGGTTATCTAAGGATGATGTTCTGTGAGCGCACATAAGTGTATATAAACCTTTGGAGGTTTGTGCTCAAGTAAAAAACATAGGACAGTGTTACATGTTTGTGTGACCTAGAGCGTTTTGCTCTACGATGATGGACATCTCATCTGCCTGTGCCAGTATGAATGCAAGGACATTTCATAGTCATAATCTGTTAATACCAGTTAGCAGTGTCACAAATTAAAGCATTAGTGGATTTGTGTTGCTTGAGGAAGCAACTGATATAAAATGCCAGGAGGCTGGAGGAGTGGGGTAGTTGATTGTAACATAATTCTACATACCATGGGGTCTCCGTGCCGGTGGTGTGAAGCCTCGGAGTACACCTTCACAGGGAGATCAAATGAATAGTTCAGTGGACAAAAGATATATCATTAAGATGCATTAGTCCAGATACATCCTCAAGGGAAAAAATTCTGGTGACTAGAAGACAACAAAAAACAAAAGAAGATATCCTTTTATTCACAGAAAAAAGAAAGATTTTACTATGTAAGAAAACCCAAACAAACCAAAAAACTGTTCATTGTACAGACAAAAAGTTCTTCCCAGCATTTGAAGAAGTGCATTTTCTTTTTTTAAACTGAAGTATAGTTGATTTACAATGTTGTGTTAATTTCTGCTGTATAGCAAAGTGATTGTTATACATATGTATACATTCTTTTTTATGTTCTTTTCCATTATGGTTTATCACAGGTTATGGAAGATAGTGTCCTGTGCTATACAGTAGGACCCTGTTTTTTCTCCATCCTGTATGTAATAGTTTGCATCTGCTAATCCCAAACCCCCAATCCATTGCTCCCCTACCCACCCTCCCCCAGAAGAAGTACGTTTTCTACATTTGCATCGTTTTGGGCCTCTACTCACTTAAATAAAAACTTAATGATGGTTTTCAAAATATATTTTTACAGGAAATGTTAATACTCCTGTGACAGAGATTTTGACCAAATCATTAATGTTGATACTATCATGAAGGACACGTAACTCTCTAATCAAGAGAGCTGTCACCTGGGAATATGGAAACAATTGCGTAAATTATGGAAGGAATATGGGATTAAATTTCCTCTTTAACTTTAGTAGTGGTTTGAAAGAGTAATGCATTTATTACTGTAGCACATTTTGTATTTGCCTAGGCATTTAAATGATTTTTCATATTTCTCCCTTTTTAGCCTAGATTGTGGATATATTCTGAGAGAAAGTTAGAGGGACTAACAATTACAGAGAATGAGAACCCGTGGTTAAAATTATATGCACATTGAACTACAATGAGGGTATTAAAAGTATTTCATCCCATTTGTAAAATATCTTCCGTGACTATGAAAGGGCAGTATTTTTCCAATTATATCTGCTTTAGCCTGCAACTGGATTACCTTATAAGAACTCTTATAAAGCAAAGAGTCCCAAAATAATTGAAAGTGGAAGGACAGATAAGCTGGGTGTATAAAGGCCCTGAGCAAACTTCTCTCAATAGCATTCGCAGGACAGGAAAAAAAAAAAAAAGTTTCTCTTAACTCCTGCTCGGGCCCAGGTGACCACTTTAAGCCTTAGCATCTGGTTGCTTCTTATTGACAGGGAGTACCTACTGCATAATTTCTAGCTCAATTCTCCAGTGTCTGGAAGATTGCATTTTGACTCTCCCCAATATTAATAACCAGATTCGATCTGAGGCCTGTCCAAGGTCAGGTGGACGGGCCAGGTGAGCCTGTTTGTCTGTGTGCAGGAACTGTGACATCTACTCAGAGTGACAGGTGTTAACCTTCAGGCCACGGAAAGGAGCCTCTTCCTGCTGGGAACAAAGAACCCCAGGGGCTGTGGCTCCCTACTCCTCCTAACACCCACCCCCGTGCTCATAATATTTTCCCACGTGATACACTGTTGAAGGAATGCATTTCAGAAGAGGTAAATGATTAAAATCAGCTCAATAAAAGCAATAATATCTATTTGCATTCTTGTTCAGAACTTTGATTCAGATTTGACAGTGTTTTATGTGGATTGATATTGCACGGCTTTTCCTTTTTTTTAGGTGAACGATGCAGCCATGCTAGAGCGTGGTATGGTTATTCCTGAAATGCCCCTCGGTTTTGCAAGTAAATTAGTACAGAAGCTCTAGAGTATGGGGTAAGACATATTTTAGAAACCAGATAAACAACTCTGGAAGCTCCAGAATTTGTAGTATTCTACTATGAAACATATCAAATAAACTCTTTTGGAAAAAAAAAAAAATCTTGCCTCTTTCTGGCTAAAAATTCCTAAGAAGCTATTTGATTCCTAATTGATTTTCTACATCAGTTGTTCATTGAATAGATAAGTAGTGCCTGTGATATTTGATTACAGAGCAAGGCACCCATTTAACCTTCTGTTCTTTCCAGGCCAGGATTTCAAATACAATAGAATGTTCCTCCCCAAGGCTCAGGAGGATTAGACAGCTAGCAGTAATCCCTGATAGGCTGAAATAGACCTGATAGAACTTCACCTCACTTGTTTAGGATTACGGTCATGAATTCAGCTCACCCAGCAGCATTAACCCTTTGCGGACTTGGGCTGGGCTGCTCTATCAGTAAAAGCAGTAAGTAAGCAGAAACCTATTAATAAATTCTAAGCAGTTACATCTTACTTCTTGACAAAAGCATAATAATTTTTTTTTTTTTTTTTTTTTTTTTGCTGTACGCGGGCCTCTCACTGTTGTGGCCTCTCCCATTGCGGAGCACAGGCTCCGGACGCGCAGGCTCAGCGGCCATGGCTCACGGGCCCAGCGGCTCCACGGCATGTGGGATCTTCCCGTACCAGGGCACGAACCCTTGTCCCCTGCATCGGCAGGCGGACTCTCAACCACTGCGCCACCAGGGAAGCCCAGCATAATAATAATTTTAAAGTTAGGACAGATGTGTGCTCTACACTGATCTGCCAAAATTTTCTGTCTTAAATATGTCTCGAGATTTATATTACTTTATCTTCTTAAATATAATTTTGTTTCAGAAACTTTATGAAAAGTTCTGGTTCGTGGAATAGCTTTCCCACCACGGTCATGCTAAAATCATCTTGTGGAAGCGAAGGATAAATGACTTCATATAAAGTAGGCCCTTGATGTTCTAGGTTAACTGGAACCAAAGCAAGTAGGAAAATCCCCAAACCTCATTTTAGCCAGTGGTTTCCAGTCTCTTCCTTTTCATTTCATAGAGCAAATTCCATAGGTTTGAGTTGAATTCTCTCTCTTTCCCCTCTGGGGGATATGAAAATGAGCTGAGAAATGGCCAAGAGGCAGGAAATCAGTGGGTGAAAAAGAATTTAGTTAAAAGGTATAGTTAATCCATAGATTGGAAAGTCAGCCCATGTTAATCAAAGAGATGCAAGGAAGGGCATACGCTCTTTCAACGCTGGCAGCAGTACTGGCCTTTATCATGGTTTTTAAATAATTTACATTGAAATCTGCTCCTGACACTATTAGGCCATCAAAATAAGTCCCACGCAAAGTCACAGGTTTGAAATGGGTGATTAGTGACAACGAGTCTGGGAGAATCCCCCCAATCGTTGTGAAAGTGATTACCCTGAATCATCCAGGTCTTTTTGTGTTGACTCTTTAAAAATTCATATTCACAACTACTTCTATTAATTATTGAAATAAGTGATTCTGGTTTGGATGATTAGAACATTCCCTACCATGTTCATAGGTTTTAGAGAAACGTAAGTTTTACTTGAGAGACTTAACCGCCTAATAATGTTGTGATGGTGACTATGACCTCATTGCCTATGGTAATATTTCAAGGTCAGAGATAATTTAATGCTAAAGCGTTGGTCCTTCCCCCTCCTTTCCTGAAATTTCTTTTGTTAGTGGTTCTTAAAGGGTTTAATTAGAGCAAACATTTGTCTTTATTAAAACATTTTAGTAGAACAAATACAATCACAATAAAAGGACAACTATGAAGAATTTTTGGAAGCATTTGCATTTGCTGTCCTTTACCACATTCCCTGCCCTAAAGATTTACTGCAGTGGTAATGATAGCCAACATCAAGATCACAAGAGGAGAAATATGGTGCGTACCTTGTGCTTTGAAGCTTAGCTTTTTGTAAGAACTAAAAAATAAATCCAGTGAGTAAATGGATGAGATTAAGGCTGAAGCAATGACCCTGCTCTAACAATAACATTTTGTTTTTGTTTGGTAGAGAGTGAAGAGGTGCCGTGAAGTTGTGACTTGAAATGATTCTGGCAAATCTTTAATTAATCCTTCATTTTAGTTACTTTTTTATACAAAATATCTAGTTGTCCTGGTTTTAAAGAACAAAAGATGATTTCTGTTGTTCCATTTAGGTGACATATTATTCCAATTAATTGGAAAAGTGCTCCCATGGGATGGATGACTCGAGGATGGGGCCTCTTAGACTTGGTCTCTTACTGTGGTCCTGGATTTGCCCTTTTCTCCTGACATGCTTTTACATATGCTGTTGCTGAGATTCCAGTTCTTTGTTGTATGTTATAAAATTCTATTGCATCAGCATGAACAAAACAGAAATATTATAGACGTGAACCTTTCACCCCAAAAGACATATAACAGATTGAAAAGCTCCAGACCAGGGTAACAAGAATGCTTGCAGGCAGCATGGATGGGTTTACAGATGACTAAAAGCTGGTATTAATAAATCTCAAAAGGAGAAGAATAGGAGCAGAATTTACTGAAGTCTATGAAATAATAAAGAGATGTGAAGCTAGGCCATGTGCCTCTTTGTACTGTGTGTCAGAAAGAAACTGGAAATCCTTCCGTGTCACTGGGAGCAAACACATTTCAAAGTGACAAAGGAGAACTTGGTGTTTGTTTTCCTATTTGTTAATAAAAAGTAATTTACCTCTGGAATAATTGAGTTAGAAGATTCTGGAAAAACTAACTCATCTTGGAATCGTAAGGATAAAGGAGACCTTGAGGAGACTTCTCCCTGGCAGACAGGCAATATTAAAACCATCTCCCAACGAAGTCCATCTGTATTATTTTTAAAGAGAAGGAACTGGTTTAGTTGCGGCCAATGGAATGCTTTGTGACCACATGAACAAAGAGATAATAACTGAAGAGTTTAAAACTCTGAAGCAAAATTGATTCTGCTAACTTTGTTCACATAATATGCTGTTGCAAAAATTCTTAAGTTTTCTAAAAGAGTTTTGCCTCAATAGGGTACTTTTAAAGCCACTTTTTAAGATACCCTGGGGTATGCAAACTTAGTTAACACATGGTCCCTGACTTGGGGATGGTAAGAGATACCCACAAACTACTACTGCACCATATATAAAACTCCTACATTTTGTGTCAGCACAGAATACCAAAAATTCTATGTACCAAGGAATATTTTATGTCTACTGTATTATTCAGTCCTCCCGACAGCCCAGCGACGTACAGGCAGTTACCATTGCAGTTGTATGGATGAGAAGATGAGATCTAGCAAGGTCAAGTGTCTTACCCAGGGTCATACAGATAGTTGAGGAGCGGGGGTGTGAATACAGATTTGTCTGCCTGGAGGCTGTGCTCTTAATCATTGTTCTTCACTGCTTAGCTTCTCTGAAGGCTGACATTATCAGTTGGGTCCAGGGACCCCTGGGGCATCCATTGGTGAGCTTCCGAAAACGAAAGGTGTGGGGGATCAATCTCCTGGATGTATAAAAGAATCTGCATTTTCCCATCAAGGAATGTTTCCATACCTCTTATAGATTCTCCAACCCTATAAATGTAAGAGCAAACATCCTAGAAAGTGGACACAGAGAGCTACAAAGTGGTGAGACTTTTTATTAGTCCAGGAGAGTATGGCTAACTGGGTAAAACAGGAAAAGGATAGCGTTTGGTTGGAATCTTACAGGATCTGGATAGGTGGTTGTCAAGTCTGGAAGTAGGGAGAAGGGGAAGAAGCCCATTATCTGAGTTAGAAAAGAGGTGATTGTCTCCTCCCCAAGTTACAACCGACTCAGTATCATTGTAGACATTTACCTTCTTAGCAATGGCAGACTGTGATCCAGACGTTAGTAACAGTGGTACATGCCCAGGGAATCCATGTTTTTTGTTTGTTTGTTTTTTGTTTTTGGCTGTGCCGCATGGAATGCGGGATATCTTGGTTCCCCGACCCAGGGCTCAAACCCATGCCCCTGTAGTGGAAGCCTGAAGCCCTAATCACTGGACTGCCAGGGAAGTCCCTGCCCAGGGAATCCATGGGTTTGAGTGTGCATGGGAGCTGCTCTAACTTCTCTCCCATTCAGTCACTGATCTGTAGATGTCAGCAGACATTTCATTTCAAGCATAACTGAAGGAATGCTGAGTTTCCAAAGTAAGTCAATCTGCTGTTTCATATTTTCAGGATCAGTAAAGTAGAACAATGCTCTCTCAAGCTGTAACAAAAATAGCATAACTGTATATTTCTGAATCAAAGGAATGAATGCTGGTCACACAGGAATTACTAATTTTAGCTAGCATCCTTCAAAGTGACTGTGAGAACCAATTTTTACTTAATGTGATAACTGTAGGTACCACACTTATGATCAGAGTTTTTGTAAGGAGTAAAATATATGGTAATAGTTCCTAGTAAGTCCTCAGGTGCCATTTTTTTCCATAAAAATTTTGTTATGGTTGAATTCCTTTATCAAAGTATTATTATGTATGTCATCAGTATAAATGGGTTAATACAGGCATTTTCTGGTAAAGTAACTTTTTTCAAAACTGTTTTACTTTTTAGAAGGGCAGTCTGTTTTATGGGATATTTAAGTGTATCTGTGTTAAAGGAGTGTTCGTTGATAAATTATTCATATTCATAATATTTTATAAGTTCAAAAAGTTGTTCAAAATGAATGAAACGGCTACTGTCAATGTCACGTATATTTTGAGTGAAAACCATTTTTACATAAAATTAAACATTCCTTTGGAGTTCTTGCAAAGCCAAGGCCTCGCTATTGGCCATAACTATACCGTAAAACTAAAGAAGTAAAACACAACGGTAGTGCCTTAGTTTATTTTCAGGATCAAAATGCAAAATAAAACGTAGGAAAATATGAAAAGCAATATTTTTCAAACATGATTTGCTCTCATAAAACAGTTGCAAAAATAAGGAAGGGCTTTTCAAAATGTGCTTTTGCCTCAGTATCCCTTTGGAGAATTCTCCATTCGTTTGTTTCTGAGGCTGCATTTCTAATAATGGAGCTGTCATTTTCTTCATTCTTGCCTTTCAGAACAAGGGTGGGGGAAGATTAAAATAATCTTCAAAGCAGACACCATTACACTGAGTGGACCCTGGCATGCAAGCTGCTTTTCTAAAGCAGCACATGATAGTTAAATATCCACTCAAAGCAGAGTATTTAGACAGAGCTTCATCCAGACTGTGGAGAGGCCTGGAATCATATATCCTTCTCTATGTCTAGCTCATGAAATAATCTAATACAATTGCCTTTTGTTTTTTAATTGCAGAAAGGAATCTGGATGTCCAGTGATTGTCAGGGGGAAAAAAATAGCGTTGTACAAAGCTTTAAATTAAAATGAAAGTGAAACAGTGTTAAGACCAGCAGAAAAGGATAGAGGTCTAGTCCATTTTTCTTGTGGGGAGTAAGCTCTCATATAGCTTGACTGGGCTGAGATACACTAGTGTGCAGAGAAGCTCACACTCCCCCAGTCTGTGCCCTGCGTGCACAGTGATCAATGGAGGCCCAGAGCCTGGAGGCGAGGGCGGGCAGGTGATGGACAGTAAGGATAATACCTTTCATTTAAAGGAGAAAAAAAAATTTAATAACGAATGTTAAAGAACTGTTTTAAAACATGTCCTCATTTCAGTTTTGAGTCAATACTACTTGTCAGTGCCATAAATAGCAGTAAAAAGAAAAATAGTCATTAATTTTAGTAAATATTCCTTTTGCACTATATTAAGGTATATCCATATGCTGTACTCTCATTTTAAGAGCATGCCCAGATTGGATTTTCTTTTTCGTAAATGGCCCTGATAAAAGTCAATCTTCCAAGTGTTTTACAGTATCATGGTCCCCAAACGTCAGTAGGGAAAGGCCCAGCTAATATGACACATGCTAATAAGAGACTGATTTTTCCTTTTTTTTTTTTTTTTTGCGGTACGCGGGCCTCTCACTGCTGCGGCCTCTCCCGTTGCGGAGCACAGGCTCCGGACACGCAGGCTCAGTGGCCATGGCCCACGGGCCCAGCCGCTCCGCGGCATGTGGGATCCTCCTGGACCGGGGCACGAACCCGTGTCCCCCGCATCGGCAGGCGGACTCTCAACCACTGCACCACCAGGGAAGCCCTGATTTTCCATTTTTAATGTCTTATGCTGATGCCAGATGATGTATCCAGCTAACCACTTTAAACCTTTCAGTAAAGGTTTGATAATAGATGTCATTATTGAATGTCCTCACGCATGCTCCTTTGAAACAAATGATCACCTATTAGAGGATAGAGACAAAACACATTTACTTGAATGAAATGGTTAATAAGGTACATCAGGATTTGTTTTTATTGGTATTGGTCTATGAATACTTTATGTGCTAATTTAGGGTTTAGGAGTACTTAGTCATCCAAGCTTTCCAGTCTGAAAAAGGCATGTACCTTAAACGCCAGCCTTTAATGTTTAGAACATATTTATAAAACATACTTGTCCTCTTCTTAAAATTGAAAACATCTGTTACAGATTTTCTGTTAAAAAGTTATGGACGAGAGACCCTGGTGATGAGGCAGTCTGCCATTTTGAATGGGAATTAAGCTGACAGTGCATTCTGCACCAGTGAGGCCGTGAAAACAAACAAACAAAAAAGGCAGATGGTTCATTTAGTTTAGTAATTGTAATTTGTTGTTCATTAAAAGTAATTCCCACACAGGCATTCTTTATTCTGATACAGTATATGGAAAATTTTACTCTGGAAACCTGACCTAATAATTTTTTTCTTTAGCATAATTTGCAATGACGTCTGATAGGCAGTTGATTAGAGCAGAATGATTTCTTTAGAATGAAAATTAATTATAATTTTTGCAGCTTTCATTAGTCTGCTTTTGTAACTACCCGGGCTAAACAGCAGGGGTTTAGCCCTGAAATGCTGAGTATCACTGGATCATTTGCAGTTTAGTCTCCCTTTTAAGATGATTGGACCTTTTCATTGCAGTTTCTACATCTCCATCAAATGAGGCTTCTCCATAAAAAATTTCAGTGCACTTTGAAATATACTTGAATATACGTTTACAGTAGCAAAGTTAGTATCATACTACTCTAACATCATACTGTGTAGTCTTTTAAACATATTCATGAATAGAGGCATATTTTCATCTTCAGTGTTATATAATATGTTACAGGGATATTTCCTGAATTTATACCAATTCTTACAGATGCACACAAATAGCAGAGATTTTAACAGTGGGGATTCCGTTCTTTAGAGACATGTGAAATTGTTTGAAATACAATTTAAAGGAAGGAACATGATGTTGACACTGGATTGATGATGGAACAGATTTATAGAGGAACCAAGTTTGTTCCAGTGTTAAAATCTGATTGATGTACATAAAGTGATTTCAGAAAATTATCTTCTAAAAGAAATGTATGTCTGACAAAATCAGTAGGTATATCCTAGGAAGGAATTTGATCCTTTGTAAGTGTATGCTATTTCTGCTGTGCCATTATGATATTTTTGTTATACACATCCACGTTGATATTAATGTAATTTTTCCAAAAGAAGATAAGAATTGTGACGGGTTCTGAACCACCAGGTGAATTTATGCATTGGATTTATTTCACTTCGAAAAGTCATTGCACTGGACTTCAGATTTTAGAGTGTTACAGGAATATCCAAGAAATAAACACTTCTCTATCAAGTGTTTTTTAACCATGGACCAAAAAAGCCCATCTTTTCTCCCTTCATGAAAAAGCATTAGAATTCAATAGAACTAGCGAGATTTTGTTAGATATAATAGCATTTTAATGAAATTTTTGGTAGATATTTTTGCATTCACAACTTCTTATATCCAGAGTTCTAAATTTTCGTAATTAACTATCCAGGAAATGGTTTTCACACTGTAAAGAAAGTCTTCTGTTTTATAACACAATTCCTGTTTCTGTGGAATATGAACAAGACAGTGTTTATTGTAGTCAGAAAAATTGTTGGCATGATTCTGCATAAGTGAAGAATCTCTGGATTGTCTCAAAGTGTTAGCTGCCCATTTGCAGACAAACAAGCTTTTAGTGTGCAATTTAGGTCAATGGATCGAGGGGAGAAGATGTGTTTAGGCGACAGATTTTAAATCACCATAATATAAATATGCTTCCCTTTTCATCCGGAATTTGCTTTCTTTCAAGGTAATTTAGTGCAGCAGACATGCACTTATGCCTATCTTTGTAATTTTAGGGATTAGGATAGTGAGGATTAAATGCTGACCCTTAATCTTCAATATCAACTTTAAGAGCGAAATATAATATGCAAATGGAACACATTCATTTTGTGTTTATATATTTTAATCTCTGTAATTTAGTCTTAAGAAGATGGAAACTCATCTTTGCCTTATTTATTTTGAATCCTAAAGCAAGATGCCATTAAAATCTTTATCCTTCTGTCTTAGTGGATAAATGTTTATCCTTTAGGGCTTAGAATATAATTTTTTTAAAAAATGACTTTAACCTAACAACACTTTTCTATCAAGGGAAGTGACATGTGTGTCTGATGTAAAAGTGTAGTTAGACTTACTTGTGTTAAATACATGGCTATGTTGCAAAGACCAGCTCTGAGAAAAGTACACATGATATACTTTTGTTTTAAATTTATTTTTAAAAAAGTCAGTAAATTGAATTTTTATTAATAAAATCAGTTAGTGGAGTTCGGATCAAGTTTACTTTGTTCTTAATAAACTTTTCCTCTGTGGTTTGAATTTCAGTGTATGGCCAGGAGTGTCTTCTAAATAAAACATTTATTAGGGTGAAATATTAAATTGATATAAAAATCTGGGCCATATTTTTGTAGACAAATAAACATAAGAGCTATATTAAGTAGCAGATCAAAAAGAGAAATGCAGTGTGAAAAACAGAAACAAAGACTCCTTTTATGCCTCTGGCCTTACTGGAAGAATGGGGTTAGAACAGTCTGCTTAGCTTGGCTCGGTGGTTGCCTCATCTAGGTAGTTTCCAGTCTATAGACAGAGGTCTTCCAGATCTCTGGATATGTAACATGAACGTCTACCATATACAATTGATTTTTGAGCAGCTTGTGATGGATTAATGGCTGCATATGTTGCCAAAAATGCAGATAATTTCAGATCGCAAGTTGTCCTTCAAGTTTTTCAAAATAGGAAGGTAAAAACCTCTTGATTACTTGTAGGCGTAACCCTGAACCTGTTCTCAGGCATCCAGAAGCAGCATTATGTCGTCACAGGTAAAAGGAACGTGGAATGCCAGATGACACACTGCAAACATGTACGTTTAACCTAGACTTTTTTTTTTTTTTCTCAGAAGTTTATTACTGCCAGTAAATACACAGTTGCTTTCACGAACAAAATCATTCTTAGAGTTTAAACACTTGTTTACTGAATCCTAAAAATGGACTTACTGATGGAACCAACATCGGTGATGGTTTGCCCTCCTAGAATCACAACCTTTTACTCTCTAAGTAGTAAATCTGTCTCTGGACCTACATCTCCCTGACTACTACAAGTAAAGTTATTCTTTCTCAGATACTTAATGTAGTTTTATCTTTTCTTGGTTATAACTGTCATACAGTTTTTTTTTTTTAATTCTGACTGTAAGAATAAATGATAAGGCCTTTAGAAAGCTTGTGCATTTCTGTCGTCACTATCTTGTCATAAAAAAGGGACATAATACATTTCATTCTAACAGATTATTTTACTAATGACTAAATAAACAATTACATATATGGACTAACACTACCATGATATTTAGCATCTTTCAAGATTTTCTGTACTTTGCCCAGTTGCTTATTAGGCAGCGTAGCATAGCAATTACAGATTTGGAGTCAGAGAGACATGGATCCAAGTCTCTGTTGTGCCACTGATTTGCTGTGTGACATGGGACAAGTTACTTAACCTCTCTAAACCTTCAGGTTCTTCATTTATAATGTGGGATTCATATAGTCCTATATTATAAGGTTTTGTGAGGATTAAATACAATAATGAATGCTATCTGCTTTGCCTAGTGACTGGAACATAGTGAGAGATAAAAAATAATAATTATTTTTATAAATTTACCTATTATGCTATTATATTGAAACAAGCTAATTGTAGTTGCGTTTGGCGGAGGCTGTTTGTGAAAAGCTGTTTTAGTCACCGTGAATTTGTAAGAATCCACCGCAACTTGTTATCAGTGGTGTTAGCCAATCAGAAATGGTATTTTTTAAATTTGATTTCTTCCATGCTCTATGAAACTAAATTCATATTTTTACACGTGAAGTTGTTAGATAAAAAATCTAGAGACCTTCATTTGAAAATCAGAACAGAGATCTTCTGGAAGGGGACAATGTGACATGGCTTCTTAGATTAAGAGATGAAATATTGTAGTTTTCTAGAATTTAGCAATTTGGTTACATGTAAAGATCGTGTTACACATTAATGAACTAAGGGATTGCAAATGAAAGGAAGGTTTTGCAAAAATGGCACTCAAGATTATTTTTTGTGTCACATTTGTCAGAAGTTTGGTTTTTCTTGTGGATAGGTAGAGAGGAACCACCTCCTAGAGACATTCTCTTAAGACATCTAGCCAGCCTTGCCCCTGGTCCCTAGATGCCTGTTAGGATTCTGAGGTTTATGAGTGTGTTTGCTGCTGGTTCTCCACATGGCTTGTGCTGATCTAACTAGGTCAGTTAAGTAACGTATATTCACTTGCTTATAGACACTGGACAGGGGATGGGTGAAGATTTGGTAGCCACTTCTGAAAGTTTGCTGATCATTGAGCAAGTTTGGGATGTCTAAGTTGCAGTGGCCATCTCTAGGATCTTTTTAACTTCAGAAGTATGCCTTCCAAAATGTAGTCACTCAGGCTTCCCTGGTGGCGCAGTGGTTGAGAGTCCGCCTGCCGATGCAGGGGACGCGGCTTCGTGCCCCGGTCCGGGAAGATCCCACATGCCGCGGAGTGGCTGGGCCCGTGAGCCATGGCTGCTGAGCCTGCGCGTCCGGAGCCTGTGCTCCGCAACGGGAGAGGCCACAACAGTGAGAGGCCCACGTACTGCAAAAAAAAAAAAAAAATTTAGTCACTGAACCAAAGCCACTGATTGGCTTTAATTTCTAATACTCACAGTCTATCCATATTTCTTACATAAAAATCCAAGGGGATTAGCAGATCAGATTGGTCTTTATTTTTTTCTTTTCTTGTAACCAAATTCTTATAGAACCACATAAGGCAATTCACTCAGAAACCATGATTTAGGAAGTTCTTTGTCTGTCTGAACCTTTAGATCAGCAGAGACTAAGGTACATGGCTCTCAAGACCATATCGCTCTGTCATAGGCAATAGGATTATGGCACTTGGAGTCTTCTCCAGGAACTAACTGTCCTATCAGATTTGATCACAGTCCTTTTTTTTTCTGTTTTAGGTCCATGTTAAATTTCAAAAATTTCGAAACTGTTGTCCTTAAGCATTAATTTTCGTCTCTTTCTATTCATTTTGCTCCTTAAGAATAGCAAGAAAAGAACTATAAACTGTGATAAACTTTCTTCTAGGAGATCATAATACAACAGCCTTATAGTTACTTTGGAATATTCCCTAGGAGTCAAAAAAAAAAAACTTTTTCAATGTACCCACTTCTTAAGTGTGCCTAAAAGTCCATGCTTTGAAAAATCCAATAATAACCTATTGAAATGAGGAAATTTGGTGGGGCAGGCTAGGGGACAGGGAATTCTTTCCACTCGGGTTACCTGGAAAGGCATCATGGCGATTATTCTTGAACTGGGCCTTAAAAGTTTTGTAGTGTTGACACATGCCAAGATGGGCATAACCAGGGAAGAAGAATGCCAGCTATCATGGGAACATGAGTAATTCCGTTTTCTTATAGGCATTCTTGCTCATCGTGATTGAATGAAATGCTCAGGAGAGAAGCAAAGTACAAGTCAAAATTTAATATTATGAGTTTATTGTCATTCACAAGTGATATGAATATAGTGTCTTTTATATTTATAGGTCCTGACCTTTGTTTGAGAAGGGATTCAGGTTCTAAAATTATTAAATGCGATTTTCTTCTCCTTCCTCTTGAAATAAAATAGATTAATAAGTTTCGATCTAAAATTGCTAAAACTACATGGATTACAACAATGAAAAAGTTAGATCTCAAAAATAAGGTGAGATTCCATTAATTTTGAAATGTGACGGTGGTGGAAGAGAATTGCTGAATGTGAGGTAAGTAGTTTGAAATTTACCCTGTATTTGTTTGGTGAGTCTCTTTTTTTTTAGTTTTGGGCAGGAGAGTGTTATCTAGAAGGTGAATATGTGTGTGGGAGAGCTTCATCTAAAGGGCTGTGATGGAAAGGATCCTGTTTGGTTTGGCTTTGTATTCCTGTGTCTGGCACATAGAACATGCTTACTAATGTTAGAGAAATAAAAGAGGAAGTAAGTAAAAAAGGAGAGAGGAAGAAAGGAAAAGAAAGAGGGAAGGAAGGCAGAGAGGGAAAGAGGAAGGGAAAGAAGTGGGTAGGGTGGATTGGCTGGGGAATAGATTAGTATCGAGGAGACAAAACCCTTATTACTCTAGGGAAACAAAGTAAGTCATTACTTTTTTTTTTTTTTTTTTTTTTTTTTTGTGGTACGCAGGCCTCTCACTGTTGTGGCCTCTCCCGTTGCGGAGCACGCGCAGGCTCAGCGGCCATGGCTCACGGGCCCAGCTGCTCTGCGGCATGTGGGATCTTCCCGGACCGGGGCAAGAACCCGTGTCTCCTGCATCGGCAGGTGGACTCTCAACCACTGCGCCACCAGGGAAGCCCAGACATTACTTTTTATTCAAGTGAAATAGACATAGAATCTTGAAGAATAAAATAGGAGGAGGGGACATATTTAAAAGAATTTTCCTAAATAGAATTGACAAAACTTGAAAATTGCTTATGGGAGTGGTAAAGATAAAGAAAGGAGAAGAGTTACAAGTGACTAAGTTGTTTTTAAAACATCATGGTAGAGGGCGATTGTGTCAGAAGTAGACAATAGAAATGGGGAACTTACTTGAGAGGAAAGGAGTGCTGAGTACAATTTTTTAGCACACCTGTGTTTGAGTTTCTTACAGGACATCAAGGAGAAGAAGTAATACAGTAGAGATTAGGGACTGCTAATGTAGGTTTGAAAATCATATTCATAGGTAGAATAATGAGGGTGGATGAGATTTCCAAGAGAGGAGTGTACAGTAAAACCAAACGTGCATGGAATTCCAGAAGTGGAATATAAATCACCCTCTAGGGAAGTTGGACCATGAAGGGATGCCAAAGAGTGGTGGCTGTGTTTCCATGAATGAGATCTATGTGTTTAAAGTCTGTGAAATTCACCAACTTTAAAACTGTGGCTCCATTGGGGGAGAAATAAGAATAAACAGAGAAATCCTAACTTGAAACCCCTACTTCTCAATATCAACTCAGGCAAAAGGTGTAAAGACCACATTTCAGTGGCCAAGAGCCAGGTCAGGTCCAGAGATTCTATAATATTTCTTTTTACTCTCTATCATTATTCCCAAGTGTAAAATCTCATGAACTAAACAGACAGCTGGAATGAGTTATTCCATCCGTATTTATGTGGGCCAAGATTCAGGAGAGATAAATGTGTCTTTTGGGTCGAAAACAAGGCAAGTTTGTGTTTAGGGGTAAGAACAATGAGAAGTACCCTGGTAGTGGCATTCTGGAAAGTGTAAACATTCTGGAAGGGCCTTGCAGCATAAACAGAAATGAAGACACTTAAAAATAATTAGAAAGTTTTTATTTTGAGAGTATCCCATTCCATATATCAGCCATTCTAAAAGCCAGTTATTTCAGATAGACATATTCTGGGGACAAGAGTAGGCAAGGCTTTCTTTTATTTCTCCTATTTCAGAAATGACCATGTTCTCAGCCTCAGCTCTAATGAAGACAAGAGCAGAATAGTTTCTGAAAAACTCCAGCCAGCATTTTTTTTTGGTCATGCTGTCCAGCCTTCAGCCAATGACAGTGAAGTTATTGATAGAATCTCAGAAATGTTATTTTCTTCAGTTATATTATTATGTGGGAACGGATGCTTGATTGATTTGGGCACAATATACAATTAAAGGTTCTTCCACAGAAGTAGGCCCAACATATTTGTCTTAAAGGGGATAAATGAGAACGTGCAAGAGGAATAAGCAGAGAATAAAGATTGTGTGTTTGGGGAGCTGGTAGAAAATGGGGCAGGCGTTGGGATGGTATTGGTATGGTCATTGGGTGAGGTGAACGAGCCACACCAAATCCTAACCATGACCCTCTTGGAGTTATGGCTTCCTGCCCGGGTTTGACTGAATATACTGTGCTTTCATTTTTTCCTCCTTTAGCCTATTGTCCAGGAGGGACCCACCCCTTAAGCTTAATTTCTGACTCCTGCTCTGTTCTTCTCCTCACTGACTGTACCAAGGAAATGAAATCTCAGAAGGCCTGAGAGCTGCCCTCAATATTACCCTTAAACATGATAATATCTGTTCATTTAATGCATAACCCGTTAACTCAAAATGACACCAGTACACAAGGAAAAAGTGAGGGGAGTGGAAGGGATAATTTTAGACTTTGTTCCACTGTGAGTATTCCTTCAGCAAATGCATGTTAATCGCAGGATCAAAATAAACACACTTAACTGAACAGTATTGTGGATCAATAAAATCACTGACTGAGTACCACTGGTGCTCACTTGAGGTAAACAAGTGATTTAATAGTCTCCTCTTCCTTCGGGCCTCTTTGGTGTGGCCATCAATAGCGTCCTGATAAATCGGAACTGGCAGTGACCAAAAGGCCCTCGTCAAGCAACCCAGCTTGACCTCCCGAGGTGTATTATCGCCTGACATCTTACAGGCCATTTCCTTTTCCCATTCTGTGTGTCTGACAATTCTTGCAGCTTAGCTTGTGAGAGAACACACACACACACACACACACACACACACACACACACACACCCCACACACACTTTTTTTAAAGAAGGTTATTTCTTTAAGGACTTGAGTAAGAATCGTCTTTTCCATACTTTTACTTTATTCTCATTAAGCAGTTTACATCTTTTACATTTCCTGCTTGTATGCGCAATGCAGCAGGACCAGAAAAAGGAGACGTGTAGGACAGGAAGGAAGTTGAAAGAAAGTAAAATATGGAGTTTGCCGCTGGCAGTCATAGATTTTAGGCCTTCAGATTGAATCTTGGAGACTGGATGGAGATTTGCACCCATGACGGGGTTCTGTCCTCCTCTGAACTTCTGGAGGGAGAACCCGCTAAGTTAACTTGGCAAAAATCTATGTTGCATGTCCAAACATCGTGCTGCACACTGCACGGTAGACACATGCTAGGTAGATTTCCCATCATTCCGATCTCTGGCCCATCACTGGTGTCTGCTAAGACGTTTCTACTTTTCATGAACATGACTGCCACCCATGATAGCTTTTAAGTCATGTGTGTTTTGGAACACGTAAAATTCAGTGGTGACCACCTGAATTAATTCATGGTTTCATGTGGAAACTCTAAACCTCTTTAAAATTCCCAACTATGGGTCCTGGGGAAAGAATCTGTCCAGGACAGGTGAGACCTGATGAAGGAGCTTCAGTCATAGTTCATTTGAACTGTTTATCTGGAACATATTTACAAAGTAGAGTTGAGTAAGAAATGTTAAAAAAAAGAAGACGTCTCTGTAGGCATTAGAAATATGACATTGGCTACTAATGCTCACACTGTTTACATAGCTGTATGCAAATGCTTTCAGCAATGAACTGGTAAATCTAGAGACTCTTACTATATTAGTGTCTTCTAAAGGCCAGGCCTATTATGATATATCAGTGTCATTCTGGAATGCTAGATAGGCGGGTCAGCTCTGTAGTTCATCCAGTCAAACTCCATTACTATTTGTTGGATGAAAGATTCAGGCCTTTTTTAAAAAAGGTGGTGGCTGCATATAGTTTAACCCCTTCATTGTTTAAGGAGTATAAATGTGAGTACCCATGCCCTCCCTGTGGCTTTTCTGGCCAGATCTTGGCCATTAAAAAAACAATGGTGATGGCAACAAAATCAAATGATGCTATACTTTCTATAAGCATTTTTTTTTTTTTTTTTTTGCTGTTGGAAAAACATCAACTAAAAGTGTGTAGTCATTCCTAATGATGTATGTGCTACCCTAGGCTTACTCTGGGGGTGCACAAGACTCGCTCTATGTCCTCTGCTTTCCTAAAGAGCTTTTAAAACCTGGATACTCAGGCTCCACTCTGGAGTTTCTATTTCTAGATAAGAGCCTGGAAATCTGATTTTGGGAAAATGCTCTTTCTGATGCCACGTCAGTCTAAGAATTCTTGCTCTCCCCACTCTGGAGTGTTAGCTGTCCCCACATCATGACATGAACTTTCAGCTGTGGTGTTCCTACACAGGCTGTCCTTTCAGTCTGAAATGCTCTTTCATCCTCCCCTAAGAAACATATATTCATCCTTTAAGGCCCAGGTTTAGAGTCAGCTCTGCTGGGGCACTAAATCTACCGTCATTCCCATGCTACTTGGCCATAGATTGGAGTGCTCTGTGACCCTCCTTCCTTGGAAACACTTGACTTTGGATGAGATTGGGAAAAATGAACATTAGTTGAGAGGCTATGTTTTCTCTCCTTGCTCATAGTAAGGTCCACAATTTGCAAATGTATGTACAGATACCCATAAAATGAAATTTTTAGTTGTGTAGGTATAGTTTTTATTTTCCTTTCTTGGGTGATTGATTACAAATGGTAGACTTGTCCTGACATACTGAATAGTGGCATTTTGTATGGTAGAACTGTATTTCTTTTTTTTTTCATTTTAAGCCCCTAAAACAAAAGGGATGGTGGAAAATCCAATTAGTTTCTGAATTTTCCTGTATAAAATTTTCTAGGAGATAGATATACAGTTTAATTTTTTTTCCTAAAGATGGTAACTTCAGTGTACATTTTGGAGTCTATAGCAGAGACAAGGTTAAAGACAATTACAGATAATTAGAGCATTTGATAATAATACTTCAGTAATATGCATGGACAACCTTCTGAATTCGATGAAATGTGTGGTGTATAGATAAGAGGAAATTTTCTTAATGATTAAAATAGTTTTTTGCAGCTTTGGGACAACATATTATTCAAAGAACATTGAAGTATATAGGGTAAATTTTTTTTTAATGAAAAAAGGTTCATTTCATATAGTGGCCTGGTCTGAAAGTTAAAGCGAGCATGAGTCTTTGAAAATACGCCAAGTATAGCATTGCTAGTGTTCAGCGTTACATTTATTTCTTTAGGCTCGATGGTGATTTCTGGTAACATGTCTTTGTAAGGTGTCACTTCTCATAGAAATTTTTAACGTGCCTGCGATCAATCCAAGTAATGTTATTTGATGTATAAATTACTTTAAAAAGTAGACCTCTTTTTCCTGCTTTTATGATAGAAATTCTAAGCAGAGAATTAAAGCAAGATCCACCCCAATCATCATTTTCAAAATTTCATTCCTTTGATATGAAAGTTTTCATTCACTTTTCACTTAAAAAAGAAAAAGTAAGCTCTGGACCATTCTGTTTTGAATAAGACATCCTCAGTATTTTTCTGTTCAAACTATGTAAAATAAATACCAGTTTTTAAAATTATTTTCTTATGTGTCTAGAAATAACATTTTCTGGTCACATGCTAGAGAGTGAAAGGATCTTTACATGTGATAATGTAAAGTTTAAGAGGGAAGCGAAGACTAAACAACCATTCAGGAGGCCAGAAGAATCTGGTGTAAAAGAGGGAGGCAATTGTTCCACCTCTTTGGCTCAATCATTTCACCCCCACTGGTGGTCTCACTGCTTGAGAGCCATCTCACTAAATGGCCATGAACTTGACCAATGGACTTGCAGTTAACTATGATTGGACTCTGTTTACACAACCATGGTGCTTTCACCTAATTATGACATGGTATGCAACAAAACCCTTGATTTTTACTTTTTCTTTTTCAGAAAGTCTTGTCGAAACTTCACACACGCACTAAATTCGGTACTTGTAGAGTTTCCATTAGTTTTGTAATTCACTGTATTTTCCAAGGAAAAGTGATTACTATATTATGGTAACTTCAGAAACCAAGAGTAACAATTTTTTCAGCATTTGGTAAATTCCTTTCAAGGAATTGGTTCTCAAGAGATATTTGCAGGAAGACTATATATTATACTTGTAAACATCACAAAGGGAAACACAGTTTTTTTGGTTTCCAAATATCCATCATGCCCCTCTGTTTTAGTTTTTATGTTTTCAGTACTTAGATGATACTTAACACAGTAATAGGAACTGAAAGAAAGAATGAATAAAATTCCTTCCATAACTTTCAAACATCACTTTTATTCAAGATTCCATCATTGGTCTTATTGTAATTTTTAAACATTTTTATAATCTTATCTACTCACATGACATTAGTAGTCTATAAATTCTTCTCTGTTACCTAAGTGCTCTCTTGAATTCTAGATTCCATTTCCATATGGATGTCTGTAAGGTTCTCAAACCTATATATCTACACTGACGTACTTTTTCACTTTTTCCCTACTCAACCAACTACTCCTACTGGCTTACGTTTTGTTAGCAGAATGTCTATTCTCCCACTCGCTGAACTCTGAAATGTTCTTTTTACTCCTATCATGTATTTCCACCCAATCAACTGCCAAACTTTGTAATTTTGTGTTTAGCATCTTTTCTTAGTTGTGTGTTTTCTTTTTTTTTTTTAACTTACCTTATTACCTCAAACTTAGACCCTAGTAAAAGCCTCCAAATCAGCCTTTCAACTTAACTATTCCTTTTTTCTCCTGCCTGCTTTATACAATCGTTACTACCATATTTAAAGTTTTAATCCACTCCTTCATTCACGTAAGCATTTTGCTTAGAAATCCCAGTTTTCCCCTCTTTCAACTCATGTAAAGCTAAATTAATTTATGTTGTCTGGAATTATTATTAATTATTGATTAATAAAATAATACTTCACATTTGTATTATGATTTAAAGCTGACAGATTGCTGTCTTCTTCTGTTATAATCCAGGTGAAAAAACTTAGTAAAATGAACAGTATTTAAGGAAGACTTTGGAATGAACTGCTAAATTCAAGAGATCCAGGCTTTCTTTAAAATTAATGCCATGTGTACTCAATTCAATTCTGGACTATTGTGTTCCATGACATTCAGTTGAGACTTTTTACCATCTCTATGTGATATGCCATTTTCTGTTACTTATGATTTTCTTCAGTTTAATGTAAATATTTCATAAAATGCTAGTTTGAAGTCTTCTGACCTCAATTGTCTAGCAGAAAGTTGATCTTTTCTATAAACTGATCTTGCCTAGTTGATTGTCTCTCAATTTCCAGATGAGTAGTATCATTCTGTGTAGGACCAAGTGACTTGTCCAAGATCAAAAGCTCTTAGGTTTCCTTGAAAGAATAACATCTATCAATCATCATTCATTTAGGGCCATTTTTCTTGCTAAGATGTTTTAGGTGGCATTCTGTGTCCATTTTAAGGGTTAGTTGACTAGCTACCTATTCATCTATAAGAAAGAAAATGGAAAGTCATGATTCTTTAGGAACTTGTTAGAACTTCCTGGGCTAGACGTTTCTTCAACCAAAAGTTTTAGAACTAAGAGCAGAGAGAAGCTGATTTCGAATTGTTATAATCCTGTAATATAGATAAATGAAACAAAGTACATTATGATATAAATGCATTACGCTATGCAATTATTTTCCATTTTTACCCAGTACGTGTTGTTTATCTTATTATAGGTGTTGTGAGGATAGAATAGGATTTACTGAGCTCAGTTAATTGCTAATTCAGTACGAATAATGTAAGATTTTGCAGTGTTTTAAGATGCTTTGATCGATTGTTTAATTATATTGTACTAAAAATTATATATTCTTCCTCTACAGAGTCAGTAGCAAACACGTTCTATTTCTGAGCTATGTTGCATATCTGGAAGCTTGATAATTGCTGTTCATATTTTCTTACCAAACTGATAATGTGTTATTAATTCAGATTATAAAAAAATAACCTTCTAAATCCCTATGTTTTGTCCCAGGTTTAAAATTCTATGAGAACCAGACCACACATTCTTCTGCTCTTAGGCTGTGTTGTTTCCAGAGATGCTAACCTGTTAGTGATTAACCAAGATTAGGGTCTTGGATGCTTGTCGTTATCAGAAAGCTTCCCCTGAGGATGTCTGCAGTTCAAGGAGAATTTTTCTGCATTTATATCTAGGAGTGATGTTCTAAAACCGTATTGACTTTATATAAAGACTGATATTTGTTTTGTGAATGCTTAACAATGCTGTTGTATGATTAGAGTGAAAAATTTGACCCCTAAGGGACATGGCCTGGACTTAAGATACCAGACTGTGTTCTTTTCAACCTTAATAGAGTAAGAAGTAAATTAGTATGTTTACAGTAAAAGAAGTTGTATGCTATCTCGTATCCTCAAAATAACTCTGCAAAGAAGCAGGACGCATAGTACGTATGAAAGAAATTCAGTTGCTAGCCATGTTCACTCTTGCCTTTCTGCTTCCAAAATGCATCTTTACAATATTCTCCAAGCTTTAATTTCCTGCTCTATTTCCTAATTACATTGTAAATTCTGTGAAATATTTTGATTTGTTTTGTTTTCCCATTACATATAATACTTAATGCCTTTGTCAAATGTAGAAATTAATGAATGAAAACAATTCAGTGACAGAGCTGAGGTTCAAACTCAGACCTGAATCTAAATGTCGCCTTTCCCCTCCTTTACTATAAGCACTCATCTAAACCTTTCCAAACTATTTTGAAAATAAATGATAAAAATAACAAAATAACGCATAATCATTCAGAGAGTGAAATGTTTACTGTCTTTTTAAGCCATTTTTCTCATATTTTTTTATAATACAGAAGCTGATAAGACCCAAACTTGTAATAAGAATAGGGTAGGGGCTTCCCTGGTGGCGCAGTGGTTGAGAGTCCGCCTGCCGATGCAGGGGACACGGGTTCGTGCCCCGGTCTGGGAGGATCCCACATGCCGCGGAGCGGCTGGGCCTGTGAGCCATGGCTGCTGAGCCTGCGCGTCCGAAGCCTGTGCTCCGCAACGGGAGAGGCCCAACAGTGAGAGGCCCGCGTACTGAAAAAAAAAAAAAAAAAAAAAGAATAGGGTAAACAGTTTGTACTGATTAGTAGGAATATGCGCTTGTCTCCCCACATCACCCAATCTTCTACAGGAAGCTTAAATATGGAATTTCTCGTTTCCTCTTTGCAATGCTTCTTGGAGGCCCTTGGAATTCACAGCAAATCCGTTCCTCTGACTCATATGCAATGGGGGTCATGTGTTCCCTCATCTCTGTTCACTACCTGGTTAAATCTTCCAGTCCATCACCTCTTGCTGAGTGGGTATCTCAGCCTAACTAATGTCTATGTTAATATTTACACACACACACCAAAAAAACCCGACTTATATCTAGTAGTTTATATTTCCATGAAAATAAGATGACATTTGAGAATAAGCCTAACTAAGAATGGAAGTATATTAGACATAAAAGCCAAGGAAGAATAGAATCAAATGGTAGTCTCCACTGTCTCCCTTGGGTTTATATGGTAGACATCAGTAATTAATAAAGCCACTCAGAATCCTTCTTGACACAGTGTTCTTGGCAATGCTTACCAGTTGATTAGAAGGGGCAGGCAACGCAAGAGGGAAGAGATATGGGGATATATGTATATGTATAGCTGATTCACTTTGTTATAAAGCAGAAACTAACACACCATTGTAAAGCAATTATACTCCAATAAAGATGTGGGTTTTTTTAAAAAAAAGAAGGGGCAGGCAAATTGAAACCTATTTGCCATCTTTATTTCCGTCTCTGGTATAGGTTCAGTTAAACCATAGCAAAACTATTTGCTTTCTCACCTCACCTTTATCAGAAGTTTTGGAACTAATTGTGGGGGAAATGAGTGGGAAAGAAGGTAAGATAAAACTATAGTTTGCCACCTGCTGTTAGGTAAGCACTTTGGCCACAAATTCATGTCTTAGGTGTTTTTGTTGGTTTATACATGATATTATTCTCTGTATGCTTCATTCTGGTCCGAATATTGACTTAGGAAAGAAAGTCTCAATTTATTTGCATTTGTAACATACTGCTCCAGCTCTGATGATGAGCATTTAGAGAACTGAGTTCATCAAGAGTAGTCTTTACAAGCAATGGATATCCTAAGGCGGTCGTGAACAGCATGCATGGACCACCCTGGTGCTGAGAACAGATTATTATTGCTAGAAAGAAACTAATTCTTAAGGAAAGATGCTCAAACTGATTCCAGCCTCCCCTGCAGTCCTTTCTGGACATTCGGAGTCAATTTGGGGAAAGTTCTGTGAAGCTTAGTTTTTTGTTTTGTTTTGTTTTCTTTTGCGGTAAGCGGGCCTCTCACTGTTGTGGCCTCTCCCGCCGCGGAGCACAGGCTCCGGACGCGCAGGCCCAGCGACCATGGCTCACGGGCCAAGCCGCTCCGCGGCATGTGGAATCTTCCCGGACCAGGGCACGAACCCGTGTCCCCTGCATCGGCAGGCGGACTCTCAACCACTGCGCCACCAGGGAAGCCCAAGCTTAGAGTTTTGACAGTGTTATTCATAATTTTCAATTACCTTCACGAAGATAAGAAAAAGGAAAATGTCATTTCATTCATAAATATTTAATCATATTTAGTATGGCTCTAAATTATGGCTTTAAAAAATTTGGCAATGACTTAAAAGAATGGAAAACACTTGCATGTAGCAGTTCATATATATTTCATCTTTTGCTGTTTAAAAATATGTGGTTCTAGACAATTCTGGCAGAAACAGTTTTTTACCTGATTTTAGCTGCAAACCCTAGGCAGTGTAATCGAAGAAGGTGAAGCCTCTACAGTGACATAGTTAGTTCTTCGTGTCCTAAATTGACATGGTTGATCTACCACCATTAGTGCTTCTCCATTTAGCATTGTCATAGCCACTTGAAAAGGTTTCCGGGTTTATTTTTGTTTTTGTGTTGTTTTATGAGGTATGTGTAAGCATGCACACATGTGCGTGTGAGTACATAGGTGCACACATGTACATTCTTTGGGGATGCAAATAGGGACTATAGTTTCCATTAAAAATGATACTGGTCTTTCCTTCTGTATGGATTTATAAACTACATGTGTATCCCCAGATCAACAACATAGAATAACCACACTCCGGGCCTTCTTTGGAATTAAGTTGGACCAGAAGTTTCTTTTATCTTTTATCGTGTGCTCCCAGAAATGTTTACTAAACCTTTACTGGTTTACATTTTGGAATTATACCCTCTGCCTTTAGTGCAAGATCCAAACTTACGAAACCTCCCAGCCTATTTGCTTTAGTAGTGCTCTAGGCATATAACCAATTAGATAACGCTGTGTTCCCTACCTCCACTGTCAATTCACTTATTTTTAAAAATATGTATATTACATTAGTAATACTTATTTCAAAAAATAATAAGAAACAAGACAGCCAAAAGAAAAAACTCAGATACAGTATTAATAATTTCAAAATGTGCCTCTTCTTTTCTCTGTCATATCCTGTATTTCTCCACCTGTGTCTTTTTACCTTTCCAGCTCTCTTTCTGTTTCTTTGTCTTTCTTCATTTTTGTCTGTCTGATTTGTTTCTTGTTCCTCTTTATGTCTCTGGATCTTCAATCCTTTGTCCTAGTCGCTCTGTTTCTGTCCTAGGACATTTTCGAATCAGAAAATAATAATAATAAGTAAAAATTATCCTTCTATAAGTTGGTGGTTAAGGCTTTGAAATCATACTGACATGGTATTGATCCTTGGCTCTGCTCATTGTATCTTTGAAAAATTCTTTCACCTACATAAGTCTTTTACTTTTGCATCAGTAGAATGTGATTGCTCTAAGGATTAAAGCAGATAAAGTGTTATTTACAGTACTTGGCATTTAGGAAATGTGAACAGTTATTCTTAGGAACATATTTGTTTGTGTTTCTTTATATACTTTCCTAATTATTTTATGATAAATTTGTAGGAAGAAAATTGCTTCATTATATGGCATGCATTTTTAAACACATATTTCCAAATTGCCCACCAGGTGGTTGGGTCTATTAATATTGCACGAGCAATTTTTGAGAATGTTCATATCCTGGCCAATGTTGTGGGCTATTATTCTTTTAAATGTTTCCTAATAGTAAATAAAGGTATTTATCGTTACTCTACTTTTATTAATAGTGAGGTCAAACTTTCTTTAAATTCTTTAGTGAATTGTATGCTCATATACTTTGCACAATTTTTCATTGAGGTGTTCAGTTTTTCTCTTATTCATGTATTAGAGCTCTTTATATATTAAGAATACTAGCTCTTTGTTATATGTGATATAAATATTTTCCCAGTTTTTTTGCTTGCTTGTAACTTAATTATGGAGTGTTTTTACTCAGGGATGTTTTAGTTGTTATCTATACAAATCATCAGTCTTTTATCATTTCTACCTTTGTAGATCTAAGTGTAGGGAAATATTTTTCTTTTCCTGAGAAACTCATATTGCTTTCCCCTTTTTGACTCTTCAGTCAAGTCTTCATTAGCATAGGTTATGAAGAGCAGGGTTCCATAGATAGTATAAAACCTTGGTTAAACATTATTATACTGAATACATGTTACAAAATGGACTACCTGCAAACTTGTTTATTAAAAGTTAAACCTAGTACTTGTGCATTTATTTGGCATTCTATGGATGCTGTCTGAAAGTCTGAACATTCTGTTAAGTAACCCAAAGTAACCCAAAACATTATAGAAATTGCTTGTTGGAAATTATGTAGAAATAGTCTGTTGTTTTTTGTTATTAGTTGTGTTTGCTTTTAAGTATCAGGACAGAGCCTTTGAAACTTTAGTCTTAGAGCAAGTGTCATTTGTTGCATAGATAAAGTAAACTCTAGAGAGTCTGCATGGTTAAGCTTAGCATTATTAATGATCTCACTTTTGTGAGCTAGTGGTGGGACACAGCTCATTCTCTTCTCTCTGGCACTTGACCTCATGGTACCATCACAGCCTTCAGAGGCCACACCCTAATGTTATTTCCATCAATTTACTTCCTGTGAGTTCAGTGTCATTATCTGGATTAAGTTAGGCCACTAGAAGATGCATCAAAGTCAACTCCTTTCAAAGAAGAATTTTACTTTCTTGGTGCAGGTTCGTTGAGGTGCGGCTCTCTCAGTATGCAGTGGTGGCATTGTCTCTTCAAGGCCACCGTGGAAGGACTTTGTCATGTCATTTTCTTCTTTCACTTATTTTATTTGGCTTAATGAATGGTATGAAGATCGAAGAGAAATGAATTATTTTTGTTCTTCATTTAAATCATAAATTATTATTTTATAGTGTAATTTGTGTAGTATCTCCCCGGCCCAATTATTAAATAATTTCACTTTTCAAAATGTAAAGCATTAAATATTTCCACCTCTGTTCAACCTATGTTTTCATTACTAGGTTGCATGTCAGATTTCAGGAGCAAGAAACAGAAGGACTAGATTGGGGTTGGGATGGGTGGGTAGAGGCTCATAGGTTGCAGAAGCGACAATGTGGCTTTTGTTGATTATTAGTGAAATTTCTAAAGATAGATACCTTATAAAATATTTTGTCTTAATTTGGGTTCATTTTAATTTCATGCATGCATATCGCATGTAACATCTATTACATTTTTTCAAACAGTCAAATTGCTCACATTTCAAACCATTTCCTCTATGCTATCACCACCGCCACCCTCTTGCTACATCAAGATTGGAGTACATGTTACTGTGAATGTCATTTTTGCTTCCCAGGAAGCTCAGACCCAGATTTACTGTTCAACTATAGCAGCTTCATAGATCCTTACTTGCATGCATATTTCTGATCCTCTTTTCTTTTTTTTTCACTCCACAAATGTGCTTTCTTGTATCCTTTGTGAAAAGAAGCAGGGTATAAATTGCCAAATTTTAAAAAATGGTTATTATGTCTATTATATACCCCCAAATTAATATCATATTTTCCTCTGCATTTACTTAATTGACCACAGCTTGGCTTATTTTTCCAATAATGAGGAAGGAATTTACCATGAGATATCCATATTTAATCAATACACATTGTGGCCAACTCTTAACCCAGTAACATGAATAGCTGTCAAGCAGGGGTTTCCAAGCAGTAATTTATTCTTCCTGCAAACCTTATTCAATGACATTACACACAAGAGGCACCCGGCTGGGCACCAACCATACAACTGTGTACACAACCACCTCTGTTCTGTGGAAGCCAGACCAAAAAAAACTGCAATACAGCATGGCAAGCGCTATGAGAGAGGTATGTGGAAGTACTGGGGTGTGGGGAGTGGGTGTCAGGGAACAGAGTTAGTAAATGTGCAGCAGTGAGAGGTGGACGTAGTCAGGGACTCGGAACCAGTTCAGTGAGGCTGGTGAGACGCCATCTGAGAGGGCAAATCTCTAGGAATGGATTCACCAGGGGCTCAGTGAGGGGCTTTATTCTGAGCGCAACCATTAGAGTCTTTTAAGAAGAGGTATGTGTGATGTGCAATGCTGGGGGGGGGGGGGGGTGAGGTAGTCAGATTTGCATTCAGGGAGAATGCAGGACAGTGGATCACTACATTGATGTGTGAGCTCTCTACAGAAGAAGATCAGAGGTCTTTAAGCACTTCCCTGTTTCTAAATCTATGATGCTTTTGTTTGCTCTTTACCACCATCTGATGAAACTAGCGGATCAATCATGGTGGTTTTACAAATTGGACATGAACTTTAGGGCTCTTTGACGCGTTTAGGGGCATGAAAGCCTTGCACCTAGGTCCGTCTCACTCTACACCCATGACCTCCCATGCCCTAACCTCTCTCCCTTGTTTGTGGGTGAGGAAGGTGGTTCAGAGAGGGCAGTGTTTTGCTAAAGCTCATATAGTTAACTGAGAAGAGCTGGGGCTAGAACACCCATCTCCTGATTCACAGGAAAGGTACGATGCCTGTGTCTCCTAATCAGAACAGACAGGATGTGAGGCGCCCAGGAGAGAAGGGAGATTAAAGGCGAGGCGCCAGGGGCGGAACACTGAGGTGCACAGCGAAGGGTTCCCCAGTGAGGCAGCCCCGAGCCAGCAGGTGACAGGGGACCAGTGACTTCTGACTGCTGTTCATTTTAGATTCTGACGCAGATATTTTCATTCATGAGCTTTATTATCATAGTCAAGCGACATAGTTTGCCTGTGAAACATCATTCATTCACCTAAAACAAATATATTCAGCTCTTATTAAGTTCCAGGGACTATGTTGAATGCTGAGGATGCAAAGGAGGGAACGTAGTCCCTTCATTCACGGAGCTCTGATGGAAGAAAGAGGCACGTAAACAAGTAAATGACAGCACAACATGGGGAGTGGAGAAACAGGTAGGAAAAATGCTCTCTGGGAGCACAGAGGACAGAGATGGTCATGGAGCCTTCAGGGGGACCCAAGTTTGGGTCTCAGTCTTTAAAGGTGCCTGAGAAATTACCAAGTAGAAGGGAGGAAGATATTCCCAAATAGAAAAACATGGTGCAAATTGCATAAATGATTTATAAATTAAAAAAAAAAGACAAATGGGATTTTTACTGTGTCTTAATATCAAGCATAAGAACAAGTATGTCCCTCTCATCTGTAATTAGGTTTTTAGGTAAATATCATTTTAAAGAGTTTAATCATTTTTATGACTTCTGAGCTCAACAGAGCTGGTATGAGGCCTGTGGCAACTTTTCTGGTTTTGCTGGCAAACAACCTCTTTTCCCAAACGTAAGCCATCCAGGCTTCAATGTGAAATACATCTGGGCATGTATTTATCTTCTTTTTCTGAAGATTAATTTAAAAATTAATTTTTCATTGGTATAGTGCTGATTTGTGAATTAAATATTTTCCACAAAATAAAATTATTTCAAAAATGGCATTGTTTTTACTGTTTCTACTTAGGTATTTATATTTTGAAAATTAAAAAGTCCAATTTTGATGAAACAATGTGAAACTCTCAAACCTTAAATGTCGTTATCTTTTTTGTTTATCTGATTTTGTGTTTCAACCCACTGCAGATGTTATTTCTGTATTTTTAAGGCAAATTACTGTATTTGAGAGAAATGTTGAACTAGGTAACATATAACTTTATAAGTAAAGGTGAAAAAAATCTGTTCCCCCATTTGCTATTTTACTTAACCTGCTCTTGGTCTTAATAGCTACTTGTTTTGGTTACCATTTACCTAGGTCGTTTATTAAGTGAAATTCCTCCCAGGTGGGATGGGCTGACTCTTGGTTGGTCACTTTTGTGATACTGCAGTGATCTGTGTTGTCCTTTGCGCTAGTAAAGCCTTGGTGATGAACCATTAAATAAAATGATCTGCCCCCAGGCCAGGGAGCTGGTCGATTGCCCAACAGTAATCCTGTACAATTAACTATCAAAGATTTGAGCACTCCAGTATTCTAAGAGAGGGAACTGCAGACACTTGGAAAAGCAGAAATGAAGATTGAACATCTGGCTAAGTTTTGGTTTGGAGATGCGTTTGGATAGTTAAATTCATTATTATAACATTTAGATATTTCAACCTTTATCTTGAGTTCTAATTTGGTTGATTTTATTCAGTTCCAAGATAAAAAGTCAAAGAACTTGTTCAGTCTTTACCAAGGATAGAAATGCTTCCTTTATAATATAGACCTCAAACCTCTTGTGGAATGAAATAGGATATAAATAAAGTAAAAAGTACTCTCCATGAGAGACAGCTTGAAACTATCATATTAAGGCGGGAAAATGATGTAAGTGATGGATTCTTTAGTTCTTAAGATACGTTGTCCGAAGGTTATGTTGTTAAGCCATTTTTAGTTACAGAAACCATAAATATTCATTTAGTGCCTTGAAAATATTCTTTTGGCAATTCAAGCAATCACCTAGTCCACTAATAAGAATCTAAAGATCATATGTTTTTAGGCTGTGTTCTACAATACATATTGAGTTCATTACATAAGGAAGAACTGCCTTCTCATTTTGACTTATTTTTATTGTTTCTCCTAAGAGCTTTTTTCTTTTTTAAAAAATTTCTAAAGATGTACCTAACATTCAGTACAATAGGTAGATATACATACTCAGAGATCAATATCTCGGCACCTTACCCGGTGAAACAGTATGTCAGGTCTTCAAACTTTTGAGTGGATACAAATTCATTTATCCATTCTTTCATTAACATTCCTTTATCATTGAGCACCTACCATGTGCTGACAACAGTTTCGGAACTAAGGCTACAGGGTTAGACAGATGCTGACTTGCCTTTGTGGGGCTTACAGCTTGAAAGTGGAGATAAACACTTTAAAATCACATATCTGATAAATTAAGGTATGTGCTGTGAAAGAGACATGTAAACAGAGGACTTTAATCCCTTAGTCCTGGGAGCTAAGGAAAGCTTTTCTGAACCAGGACGATCACGGACAGTTCAAATTCAGCCTGGCTTTCAGTAGGAAGCCTGGGTTGACTTCCTAGGTTTAAGCAGGGGTAGTATCGTCCTAGGGGTGTTCTGAAAATCTGTGGTGATGTTGGTGATCACAGTGATAGATTTCTAAAGGCATTTCATAGCTGTGGGTCAGGTCCACTGGACCACTGCCATGTGTGAGAGCTTCTGCTTTATTTCTGAGAGCTGAGAGTCAGCTTTTCAAAGCGTCTTTTACCTCGCCTGTTAGAACTGGGGTTGCCACTGTACTTTTTACCATTTTGAGAACCTGCATCACTAATAAGAAGCCTCGTCATGAAATGTGAGTTGGCTGTGCAAGACACTTTTAACCAGGTGACTTTGTGCTTGTGAATCCACAGTGACGCTGTTGCTACCTATGGCTGCAAGCATATACCTCTTTCATTGCACATGTGGCCATGCCTCAGCCTCTCCAAAGTGAAATATGTATTGTTTTATTTTACATTCCTTTTGTTCTCTCTGTCTTTATACATGTAGGTCATTATATTGAGTTGTTTAATTTCTGTGAGTAGATAGATAACATTATATGTGATTTTATTTCAGTATAGTAAAGGGGACATTATAAAAAGAGAATCTTGAATCTGAAGAGGTGAAAACTACTCTTTTCAACAATACGTGTGTTTTAAAATATAAGCAAAAGTGCTTTAGT
The DNA here is from genome assembly GCF_949987515.2 of Delphinus delphis. Classification (NCBI taxonomy): domain Eukaryota; kingdom Metazoa; phylum Chordata; class Mammalia; order Artiodactyla; family Delphinidae; genus Delphinus; species Delphinus delphis. Next base: position 20,409,894 of record NC_082699.1, read on the forward strand.
ATTCGGACTGAAAATATCATTTGATTCTTGAACTTTGGAATGTTTCACAGATAAAGCCTGTTGAGTTTTAAATGAGACTCAGAAGCAAATGTCTCCTTTTTGACTGTTTTCTGGCCTGAGTTTTAGAGCCATCTCTGACTCCACACACAGAATGATGCTGAGGGAAACATGTTACAATAGATCACTTGGGAATATTTGCAGTGGGTTGTCTTGTTTGGGCTATTTCGTACTAATATGACTGGGTAGAATACTCTAAAATTGAAAGGTCATTTGAAGAAAAATTACTTACAAATAAAATCAAGATTTTTAGAATGCTTTCTTGGAGTGGGCCTACCCCTCTGGAGGACAGCCAGTAGTTCAATGAAAACACATTGAGATGCTTTACAAGAGTACTTTGTTTTAATAGATACCATCGTGAATGAGTAAGACACCATCCCACTAGTGCTACAAAGAAAGTATGACTAGTTTCTGGTCCAGAACACCCAATTACATTCTTAGTATTTATAGAGATAGCCTCCTGGAGATTATAGGAAGTATGAAGTCAGGAGAAAAGAAGCAGATTTACCTAGAGGACAGTAATTATGTCTGCATTAGACATAGGAACTTCTAGTTGACAAAACAAATATTGAAGAATACAATTGAGGATACTAGGAATATTAGGAATATATGCAATAGTAAAAGTCAGAAAATCAGATTTATAAAAATAAATTAATGTCTTCCTTGACTTTCCTATTGACTTTTTTGTGAACATCAAATGGGATAATATGTAAACAATATTTTGTAAGTTCTAAGCATTAGGTTGTTTTTGTTCACAGTCTTTCAAATATGCATAATACTAGAATGTGTTAACAGGAGTTTATCAGGTGCAAGCCAGCAAGTCTGAAACATGATGAAACCAGATGTATTCATTTTTCTCAGGGATGCTATAATCACAAATTTTGATTCATCAATTCTTACACTATTTATTTGTGGAGGTTCAAATAAATATAGACAGAATCAATTTACGTCTACCACCCCTGGTCTCATCTTTTTGTTATCTTTTCCAAGAAGTCTAGAGTCTTCCTCCAAGATGATGCCACTTTGTAGTCATCTTTTATACTATGTCTAAACACACATTTTCATTAGAGTATTGATTCTCTCAAATAGAGGCAGTTTTTTTTGTTTGTTTTTTTTTGTTTTTTTTTGTGGTACGCGGGCCTCTCACTGTTGTGGCCTCTCCTGTTGCAGAGCACAGGCTCTGGAGGTGCAGGCTCATTGTCCATGGCTCACGGGCCCAGCCGCTCCACGGTATGTGGTATCTTCCCGGACCGGGACACAAACCCTTGTCCCCTGCATCGGCAAGCGGACTCCCAACCACTGCGCCACCAGGGAAGCCCTGAAATAGAGGCAGTTTTAAGCCTTCTACTTCTTCAACAGAATTAAAGCAATTACCACTTCCAAATAAGGTCTATGTAATAATGAACATGAGGGAAGAGATGTTTGAAGGGCAAAGGGATATTATTCTTTGTTTATTTTAATATATTTTTAATTGCAGTATAGTTTATTTACAATGTTGTGTTTAGTTTCAGGTATACAGCAAAGTGATTCAGTTATATATATATATATACTTTTTTAGATTATTTTTCCCTCATAGATTATTACAGAACATTCAGTATAGTTCCCAGTGCTATATAGTAGGTCCCTGTTGGTTATTTATTTTATGTATAGTAGTGTGTATATGTTAATCCCAACTTCCTCAAAGGGATATTATTCTTTCTCTGGAAATAATATCACACAAGATCTGTCCTTGAAACTTTTCTGCTTAAGATGTGCTGGATCAAAGGGTTTCTTATGACTCTTCTTTCTATCTCTCATCTTTATTAAACCTTATTTTTCTCATGGTTTTTGTTCCCTGCACCTAGATGTTGAGGATGGGCAGCCATTCTCATTATTTCCTCTTTCTTCTGTGCCTTCTTCTCTTATCAGGACCTAGGTTTTCCTACCTTTAATGTGGAGGTCCTTCTGCCGCTCCGCTCTGTCTAGTCCCACCCCCCATGAATAGGCAATTTCCAACCTATGGTTCAGAGTTTCTGGTGCCTGAGACCCTTCAGCAGTGGGAACCTTGGATGGGAGAGGTGGGTGTCTGCAGAACCATTAACATTTGATGAATAAAATCAAGAACGTGATTTATTGGTACATACAATAATGGTTGTAAATAAACGTGTTTCCAGGAGAAACTCATAAATATCATAGTTGATTGTTATTGAGGAAATGAAGTAAAAAGAGAAAAATCAAAATTTACTTTGGTTCTATCTAAGAAATACAGACTATAAGCACTTATACAAACTGCTTAAAAGGTATGTCCAAGTACAAATGATAAGAGTAACAATCATGCATGTTATAAACTTTCTGGTTTAAAAGTGTTAATAAGGATGATTTATCATTTAAAGATCCATCTTAGCATATGGGTCACATTAATTTTTACATGTTTTATTGTAGCACCTAAACTTTATATTCGTATGTTTGTAATCATCATCATTTGTTTCTTTAATTATACGGTTGATCTCAACAACATTAACAAAATGAAGGGAGTATTGGGGCATTGAGAGTGCAATAGGGGTTCTCTCATTGTATTGGTCAGATCTTATATACAGAGTTTAGGATTACATATTTTTTAAAAAAGCTATATAGAGAAATGTAAAAGGGACAAAGCTCATTAAAACACTTCACACAATTTCTCAAAGGAAATTGTCAATATCACTGATACTAATCTGGAAAGGGGATGACTAAGGAGTATTTAGTAACTTTAGTCCAAGAAATGGAGAAATTTTTTTGTTTGTTTATTTGTTTATGCTAGCCAGTTCTCTAGTTCTATAGACCAACTGGGTTTACTGTGAAATTAAGTAGAGATTATTTTCACCTTGAGATCTCAGCTGTAAGTGGATAATTAAGCATTAGAACAAGCTTACCACGGAAAGCCATGAAATCTCTATCCTTGTGGATTTTTGAAATCTTGGATGATTTAAGCAAAGACTTGAGCTGGTCAAAGGCTTGAATATAGAAGAGATGCCATTTTGCTGTTTCTTTTACTGCCCATTCATATTCATATGTAGAGATGGAGATTGTTCCAAAAAGACGGAATCTCTGAATGTCCAGCTCTGTCCATTCCCACTCCAGCTGGTCCTTTCGGAGGCAATGTCAGTTTGCCTCTATTTCTGACCATTAGTTTCAGGTTGCCATTCTTTTTTTAACCTAATATCCATATTATTAAATTTTTTGACTATGTTATTGGAAGCAAAAGTCATTTCTTCCCTGCTGTGGGTTAAGCAGTACCTCACTATTGTTCCAGCTTTCTGGAATTCTTCACAATAGGTTCCAGACCTAGGTTAATTAACAACTCTGTTAACACCTCCTGGAGCTCAAGTGGTTCAAATACAACCTGCTGAGACATTATTTCTTAAAAGGTGAAGGCTAATGACCCAACTTTTAGTCACCATCGCAGAGGCCAGTTTTCAATCTCATAAAAATTTTAAGTCAAGGAAGCTCAACGTAGAAAGTCACGAGCTGTCATAAAATACCATTCCGGATACAGTAGGTTGGAATTGCCTGGGCACTTGGTAACCTAAAATACAAGTTAACAGTAATTCCACCTCATTTAGTTGTGTTTAAGGTACTTGATAGTTATGCTTAATAGACCATAAAAATTATACCTTAAGACACTACTTAAATACAGTAATAAATCCTTGTACAAAGTTGTCCCAGAAACTGCAATTTAAAAAATCATTATAAATGTTAACTAAACCACACATCTGTCTGTATGAAGACTTCTTGAGTATATAAAATTGTAGATGTGCCAAAATTCTTAAAAAGAATCAATTTCAGAGCATAGTTTGGTGTATGCCCCTTTTTTGGTAATTTGGGTAATAAATATTTAAAGGTAGTTTTACTCAAATATTAATATTTTATAAGTGTATGTTGATATATCTTGAATGAAATGAACTTTTCTTCTCTAATAAACAACCATAATCCCAGCAGATATCACCTCTAAGTGACATGGGACCCAAACTGGATGACAGCTTGTTATGTAGCATGATATCAGTGTTCCTATATCATTACTGAATATCCATGAGGATAAAAGGAATTTAAATGCCAGAATATAGACTGCCACAAAAAGGGCAATAGAACAGATTATTCCCTATCTGCTGCATTGCCAGGCACAGTACTATTAGGTACCGCATACCTGTTATTTTATTTAATCTTCAAAATCAGCCCATGCAGCAGTTATTATAGCTCTTAATAAAAAGAAGAGAAAAATGAGGCTTAGTGGTTAAATAATTTACTTAAGATCATACTTCTATTAATTAAAGAAGCAGCATCCAAATTTCAATCTATCCCACTTCAAAAATCCATGCTTTCAGCTATATCATAACACATATATGGCATGACCACAGTTAAAGAGCTAAGAGAAATCAGGGAAAGCTTTCTAATGTGTCTTATATCCCTCAGTGATAGAAGAAATGGCTAGAACATAAAAAGTGTTAAAAGTATTAGACACAAATAGGGTGGAACTTTGAAAAATGATTAATTACATGATAATAGTACTGCCGTATTTTCTAGAAATCTTGTGGAGCAAGTGTTAAAAAGGACAGGTTGAAAATTGGTCATGTAGGCCAGTTGATGTCAAAAGTTTTATTCAAGTAATTGGGATTTTTATTAAGAAGCATCTTAATGTCTTAATTCTGGTTCTAGCAAATATTTTTGTGTTTCTTTTCTCCCAATTTTAATGTGATTTGGTGGTGGGAGGTTGCTGAGAGCTTAATCAAATCAACATTTTGTGTGGCCGTCTTATGACTTAACAAATTATTCAAAAGTTACTGCAACTTGGATATTTAAAGTGATGTATAGCATAACATAGAAGCACACAAGCACACGTAACTTAAGTATATGAATAACCTTTCTTTGAGGAAATATCCAATTTTAGTTATTGCTTGAAAAGTAAAAACACTATTATTTCTGTGGCCAGGGGCTCTGGAAAATATTGAATCCTGTATTATTGATTATCAAAAATGAATATCTCATGGGATTTGTAGGCCTTACAAGGATCTATGGATTTAAGATCAGAATAGCAAATTTTCTAGTTATTTTCCCCTTTTCTCTTTTTGGTTCAGAATGGAGGTTAGCTGGTAAAATAATGCTCAGCAGAATATTTTGAGAGCAATTTATCTGAATATTGATTTATTGAAACATTTTATAATAATTCTTTAAAAGTTCTTTTAGAATGTACAAAAAGGTGTTTTTACTGCTTTTCAATTATTAGTGAAAGGAATAATTTATTATCTCAAGAAAATGGAACTTTTCCTTTCTCAAGAATGAGTCTGCAGCGTTCTGTTGGTCCAGCATAGCTTGGGACCCATGCTAGCTTTTCTATTAATATAGTTTTCTTTCCCTTTCTAATATTCAGTTACTCCCAGTCAAAACCCAGCTGAAAGACAGACTCTTCAGAGAATCAGAGTTCCCTTGTTTCATTCTCTGTCTCTGTCTCTCTCATAAAGGGGTGTCTGTGTGTGTGTGTGTGCGCGTGTGTGTGTCTGTCTGTCTATCTGTCTCAACATGATGCAATAAATATGACACAGGCATAGGAATCAGCGTGTCCTAAGCTTGCAGCTCAGTTTTATTACCAGATAGGTGACAGAGGTGTCTTCATTTCACAGGAGCTCAGTTTCCTTATCAGTAAAATGGAGATTAAATGAAGTAACGTAAAAGCATCTTATTACATCCCCTTATATTTAGTCAGTGTACTTTAGTTCCAATTCCTTCCATTTTCTTAACTCTTATATTAACATTATGTTGATATTTCTGGGTTGGGACAAATTCTTTAGGTAAACCTTTGTGTTTTCTTCAGTTTTGCCCTAATGACTAGGAAACATGACTTGGGTTCTCCTGGCCGGCTGGCCTTCTTCATCCCCAGATCTCACGTGCTCTTGTCCTCCCAGCACGTCTTTGAATGCTGCTCAGTAAAATCAGCGTTCGTGGGTACATAAGCCTTCTTAGAGACCTACCGCAAATAGAATGGGGAGAGAAAGAGAGACAGCATCTATCAGATACCTGCACACAGCGGTCTGTGTGTTATTGTCTGACAATCTTATTAAAAATATGAGACAGGGCTTCCCTGGTGGTGCAGTGGTTAAGAATCCGCCTGCCAATGCAGGGGACATGGGTTCGAGCCCTGGTCCTGGACGATCCCACATGCCATGGAGCAGCTAAGCCCACGTGCCGCAACTACTGAAGCCCACGCACCTAGAGCCCATGCTCCACAACAAGAGAAGCCACCACAGTGAGAAGCCCGCGCACCGCAACGAAGAGTAGACCCCGCTTGCCGCAACTAGAGAAAGCCCGCGTGCAGCAACAAAGACCCAACTCAGCCAAAAATAAATAAATAAGTATATGTGAGACAGATAGCATTAGCTATACTTTACAAAAGAAATTGAGCTTTCAAGGGATTAACTTCTAAAAGACAAATAGCTATTAAGAGGTAGAGCAAAAATTGAACTTTGCGCTTTCTGTAAAACTTTGTTCTTCCAAAATACAATATTGCTATTAAAAGAGAACTGCTTTTCTAAATGGAAGCACGTGGTTCGTTATTGAATCCATTTTGTAGAGAAGGATTGGACAGCCTATAGTGAACACATAGTTGGAGTAAATAAGGCATGTGTGTAAGTAAGTGCAATGAAAGAGAACATATGTTAAACACCATGAGGGATTCAGATAAAATAATGTTTGGTTTAAAGGGAGACAAGGATATTTCTGGTTGTAGTGCTTGAGAAAGTCTTTTTTGTTGAGGTGACATTTGTTTTTGTTTATTTAATTTTTACCGAAATATAGTTGATTTACAATGTTGTGTTAGTTTCAGGTATACAGTAAAGTGAATCAGTTATACATATATATATATATATATATATATATAAATGTATATATTATTTTTTTACATTCTCTTCCAATAACCTATAAAGGTTATTACAAGATATTGAGTATAGTTCTCTGTGCTATACAAGTAGGTCCTTGTTGGTTATCTATTTTATATGTAGTAGTGTGTATATTTTAATCCCAAACTCCTAATTTATCATTCTCCCCTCCACTTTGGTAACCATAAGTTTGTTTTCTATATCTGTGAGTCTATTTCTGGTTTTTAAATAAGTTCATCTATATCCTCTTTTTAGATTCTGCATATAAGGCATATCATATGATATTTTTCTTTGTCTGACTTACTTCACTTAGTATGATAATCTCTAGGTCCATCCACGTTGCTGCAGATGGCATCATTTCTTATTTTTTAATGGCTGAGTAATATCCCATTGTGTGTGTGTATATATATATATATATATATATATACCACATCTTCTTTATCCATTCATCTGTCGATGGACACTTAGGTTGCTTCCATGTCTTGCTATTGTAAATAGTGCTGCTATGAACATTGGGGTACATGTATCTTTTCAAATTATAGTTATCTCTGGATATATGTCCAGGAGTGAGATTGCTGGATCATATGGTAGCTCTACTTTTAGTTTTCTAAGGAACCTCCATACTGTACTCCATAGTGGCTGTATCGTTGAGGTGACATTTGGATTTGGCTTTAAATAATGGGTGGAATTTGGATATGTAAGCACAGGAAAGTGGAAAGGATAGGAAGTGGGGGAGACTATGAACAAAGGCAAATAGATAAGGGAGTAAGTTGGAGGTATTTAATAAAAAAAGTGAGCAGTTCGTTTTTTCTTGCATGTAAGGGCAAGGAATGGAATAATCAAGAAAGGAATGTGAAATTTTGAATGATATGTTAAGGATTTGGGAATTCAGTAAACACTAGAGTAGGGTGCCATTGATGGATTTTGATTACAGGATTGGCATACTATGATATAAGAATAATATTAATGGTAATAAAGAGTAATAATGCAGGCCATGATGCTAAGTGCTCACCTTGTGAGTATAGTCAAGCTATTTAGGGGATGATGACAGTAGTTCCCATGAAGTAACTAGCTTTGGTAGGGACAATGGGAGCAGAAAGTTAAGGATGAAGACTGTATTAGAACAGATAAACACTTAACAACTTACTAGATGCCCAAGGCAGGGGAAAGGAAGGTTTCTGAGGTGACACCCACATTTCTGTTTTGTATTATAATCAGAAACGTAGAGGACACAAAGGAGGAGCAGAAACAGGTTTAAAAGGAAGAATAATGAACTCACGTGTGGATTGTAGCATTTGAAGAAAAGGTGGAGATAGATTTTGGGTTGTTAGAGGCGTGATGTGAGCTTAGGAAGAAAGGTCACTGTTAGGTATCTTGAGTTGTGAGTGATCTGCATCAAGGAGATAAATTAATCTATGAGAGAAAATGAAATAATATAGGAGAGATTTGCTGTTGAAAGACAGAGAGAGCACAGTAAAAAAATCTATGTTATATTAAGACAAAGAAGAAGAGATAGCAAAAAAGACAAAACAGAAACAACCAGAAAGATAAGAGCTTAGAGAGCTTTCCACTGAAGTCAAAAGAAGAGATATCAAGAAAGAAAAGGTGGCCGGCAATGTCAAGTATTGCAAGGAAACCCAGGGTGATGGATAATGAGAATGATCTCTCTAAAAATCCTTACTTTTGAACATGGAGAATGAACCTGCTTTTATATTTGTGACATCATCTCGTATGCCTTGTGTACTTTTCTCTATATGAGAGGCTTTCCATTGAATCACCTTGACTTGACTCTACTTTTGGAGTCAAAGGGTCTCTTGATGTCATTCTCTTTGCAAATTATCATATACATCAGTGCATGGAGCCAAAAATCTTAAAAATTATTATTTAAATAACAGCAAATAAGCCAAAAAAGTTTAATATTTTACATTGATCACATTTTCTCCTATCATCTTATTAGGTATTCTATGACTGATTTTTTTTTTTTTTTTTAACTACTTCTTAACAGTATACACGTTTTTGGAATCAAAACCGTGATCAGGGCTTCCCTGGTGGCGCAGTGGTTGAGAGTCCGCCTGCCGATGCAGGGGACACGGGTTCATGCCCCGGTCCAGGAAGATCCCATATGCTGCAGAGTGTCTGGGCCCGTGAGCCATGGCCACTGAGCCTGCACGACCGGAGCCTGTGCTCCGCAACGGGAGAGGCCACAACAGTGAGAGGCCCGCGTACCGCAAAAACAAAAACAAAACTGTGATCAGAAACCTGTGGGTGGGGATTTCAGGCTCCTGCTGCCATCTCAGCACTGTGAGCTGAAGCTTACTTCCTCAAAATTGAGGCTGGATAGGCAAAATAAAGACCATGGCTTTTATTTTACTTATTTATTTATTTTTGATCACACTTCTGCCAGGCAAGATGGAAATTTCTAGCTTTTTCACAAGTCTTGTTAAAGCTTTCTTGGACCTGAGTTGACACAGGTTCTATTAAAAATATCACTGTTATAAAACAAATACATTTTGCTGTAAATAATCATCTCTATCTAGACATCCCACAGGTGTCTCAAATGTAGGATGTCTAAAATACAGCACATCCTTTTCTCCATCCTGGTCGTGATATTGCATCTCCCATCTCTGTCCATGGCAGAATCCTCCATTCACTTGCCGTAGCTAGAAAGAAAGCAGGGAGCTATATTTAATCGTCTTTCTACTGCTCCTCACTATAGTCATCCGGTCAAGAAGTACTATCAGATATTTTGTCCTGATTAACTCTTCAGTCTGTCGGGTACTCCTCTCTTGCCTGCCACTAGTTCTGCCTCCCTATTACTCTTTCTGACCATATTATTTAGCATATTGCTATGTGCTGGGCATTATTCAGGTACTGGAGATCAAACAACGAATTTGAAAGTCATTCCATGCCATGGTGAAGCTTTAGTCTGGTGGAGAAAACAGACGCCTATCAACCAATGATATTAATATTTAATTGTCAATGGGATAAATGCTTCAAAGAAAAAATACAGAGTACAACAGGTGAAGAAACAGGGCAGGTTTCTTAAGAAAAAGAAAAGACTCTTAAGCTGAAAAACCGTGACTTAGAGGATGAATGGGGATAAGACAAAGTAGAGAAGGAAAGCATTCAAGGCTGAAGGAATTCTGGAAGCTCTACCCTTGGAATGAACCTTACTTGGAAGATCTGAAATCAGGATAGTTGGAGTAAAGTGAGCAAGTGCAGAAGATGAATGAACCAAAGCTACAGTTGGGTTGAAGCCAAATCATGCAGGGCCCTTAGGTATGAGGACCATGTACTTAATCTTCAAAGCTGAAATATTTTTTAAATGAAGGGGCAATTGGTGTTAAACTGGAAGTGATCTGGAAAGGCCTGGCCATACGGTCACCTTAGAGTCATGTTAATGATTTTAGGTTTTATCCTAAGAGAAAAGGAAAACTATTGAAGGGTATTAACTTGGGGCGTGAATTTATCAGATTAGCTTCTCAAATAGCGTTTTCTTCCACCACCCCTACCTTCTCTGCCTACTTTTTCCTGTTTCATTTTCTTTCACAGCCCCTATCAAAACCTGAATTTATGTATTTATTTTTTTAATTTCTTTTTTGCTTCTTGACTTTAGGTTCTGTGAGGGCAGGGACTTTGTTTTATTCACTGCTGCAATTCCAGTACCTAGGATAGTGCACGGCATATAACAAATGTTTTATAAATTGTTGAATGCATGAATCAGAATCAGATTGCTTTTTCAAGGCACTTGTGGTTATTGTCTGAATTGAATAGAAGGAATAAGAGTTGATGGCCTGAGAGGTGGTAACAGGTAGGAAAGTTGACAGATGGAGAAATAAGAGGTATATTTAAGAAGGAGTGATAATTTAGAGGTAGGTGGTAAGGAAGAAGAAGCATCAAAGGTGACTTCAGATTTCTGGAATGAACCTCTGAATTAATTTGAGGTGCCACTAACGGAAACGCTTGGGGAAGGAATATGGTGTCATGGTAAAGACTGCAGGGGTTCAGACTACTGTCTCTTGTCATCGACACTATGACTTTGGGCAAACTGCTTAATTTCTGCATGCCTCGATTTCGGCATCTCTACAAGGGAGGATAAGATTAGTACCTACTCTGTAGGCCACATTGTGGGGATTGAATCAAAGAATGTTCAGAAGGCATTTAGAATAGTGCCTAGTGTATAAAAAGGGACTCAGTAGAAGTTAGTGTGGGAAAGAGTAGGGGACAAGTAAAAAGGGAGAATCAGTTCAGTGTTGTAGTTTTTGAGTTTTGGTTGCCCTGAGACATCCAAGGGGATATACCAAGATGGCGTTTGTAGGAAATGAATTTCGATCCCAGAGGAGAGACCTGGGTCGGAAATAGAAATTGGGAGTCACCTGAATATGATACTAAACTCTGGAAGACACAAACACGTAATGGGTGAGGGAGACTGAGAAGTATCAAGAGAATTAGGGCAAAAGCCAGGAGCCAAGGGGAGGAACAGTGAAGAGCTATGCCAATACTTGTTGTTGGCCTTTGTTTTAAGGGCCATACAGCCAGACTGCTCGTCCAGTCTGCTGTGGCCACAGTGGTCTTTATGAAACATGAAGACTAAACCCATCTCATTCCCACTTCACATCTTTCAGTGACTCCCCAAGTCACTCAGTTCTGAGTCCAGTCTCAGCCTGCCATGCAAGGTACTTCACATTCTGTCCAAATGTGCCTCTCAGGACACTTCCTAGTGCATCAGATATGCCACACTTTCTGTTACCTGTAGGCATGATACACGCTGTTCTATTCGTTTGGGCTGCCCTTCCACCTGCTGTCCACAAGGCTAACTGTGGGTGGACCTGCCAGAGGGACCTTTCATCTACTCCTGTGGAATCTCCTGTTTCTCCCCAGGGAGTGACCTTACCGCACCAGGTTTTTTGGGTTCATTTTGTTTCTCTGAGGCCACGAGTTCACTGAGGGGATACTGGGCCTCCTTTGGCTCTCCAGTACCTCGTGCAACGCTTGCCGTGGTGCGCACACTGAATGTTTGTGGAATTAAAAATGGTTAAAAAGTGTATCTCACTAACTTTCCAAACTCCACATAACCATTTCACATTTACTCAGACAATCCAGAAAAAGTTTAATATAGGAAAGATCCATATTTAGAAATACTCTATCCATACTATAGTCAGATATATTCAGATAAACTAGAGGTGGGCTAAATTGGTTCATAGAGTTATTAGATGATGTTAAATGTCACAGAATTATTATCTAAATCTGTAAATAATATACTTTTTCTATAATCATATTTAGTAAGTTGGTTGAGTTCTGAGTTTAATGATTTATATGTCATACATATTTTTGTTTACATTGACTCAATTCTTAAGTGCTTACTTAATTCTAGCACTTTTACAAGTGGTTTGGAGGTGAAAAAACAGTCTTCTAACTCTTGGTCTCCTCTGGGTTGATACAAAAGATATGTAAACAAAGGATGGGAGAATGGAGCCTTCATATTCTGTAACTGTTTAACCCTGGAAGATGAGTTTCATTTTAATATTTGGCTTTGAAATAATCTATGTAGGACTATTACCACACTATTTTTTAGAAAACTTGGATTTTTTTAAATGAACTAAGTAGCTAATTTGATTATCTAATTTATTTCATCTATACTTTAAATTTTTATCTTTTGCTATGCATTAGAAATGACATTTAGAACTTTTATTGAGGACTAGAGGAAAATTATACCCCTCTTTTTCAGGCACATCATTTCAGGCTTAATAAGTAAAAGAGTATACTGGCAAAAAAAAAAAAAATTACAGTTTTATCTGGGAGACATGACAGCATCAGCTATTCAGTCAAATCAGGAATTTTCCTATCCCTTCCAAAGCGACCCATTTTTGGACCCGAATGAATGAAAGCACTGGTTGTTTGGGCTTTCCCCACCCTAGAGTCTAGTCCAAATTCTGGGCTCAGAAGTTTCTCATCTGAGAATCATCAGATAATAATGAGTCATTATCATTATAGTGATGAGTGCTATTATGGCATTCAGGGCCCTGGGTCTGAAATGGCACATATTTGGTGGTAACGCGTTTGTTATTGTTAATCATGGCAGGTGACGATGAGATTACTGGAAAAAAATATTTTGAAGTGGTATCACATGTTCATCAGGAAGAAATGGGTGATTCTGGTAATTGAATTTGCCCAGGTTTGTAAATCTTTTTCCATCCATTTCATTCAGATTTAAAAATAGATGTTATTAAGTTCAAAGACTAATTCTAGCCGTATTGGCTGACAGAAATACATCTGTCTTGATTCACATTTACTCTATTTTATGTTTCCTGATTTTTGAGAGAATGAGTTATTCAGCTTCATTCTCACTTCTGAATATTAAATAAACCGTTTTGCTTGTGCTGTTTTTTTCTGTGAAATGGAAGAATAAGAAATTATGTATGATATTTCTAAGGGACACATGCAAAATATATACTGTAAGGGAGATAACTTCAAATTATTTCAAAATAGTATACTTTCCCATAAATATCATAATTTAAATTCATGATTTTTAAAAAAGAAATATGATTTTCCTGACTTTTACATACATCATTAGATATATATGACACATATTCAGGTCTGTGTAATATTTTAGAACTTTGAAAATTCTTTACAAGACAGTCAATTCTAAAGGATTTGTACTGGTCTAGATACTTGGTCCAAATAGCTAAAAAATTATTTTAGAGGTGTATGAAGCATACTAACAAGCTATCTAAAACTTTTGCTCTTTTACATCTACAAAATATTATCAGTGATAGTGGCAGCCGATTTTATCTAGAAACAATAAAAATATTGGCCTGATTGAAAAGATAGCAGGCAAAATTGGATATTTCCAGCTAGAGTTCTGTGTTATAGGGTAAAGTAAATAATGTTAAAATTGATTAGCATTGCCTAAAAGGCAGAGTCACAGGCTGTGAGAATATGAATAGGTGGCTTGAATAGATAATGATGTGAAAAATGTGAGGATGTTTATATTTAAATGCAAAAATCCATGCAAGAATCCAGTGGCTAGATGAATTTGTTATTAATACTGTTCCCTAAACCACTAATGAGAAATGCTTTTTTTTTTTTTAAAAAAAGATTTAAGATTGTGTAAATGCTTTGTACCTAACACTGATGGAAGTAATTGGTAAACTGCTTAATCAAGTCCCACTTGGAAGTGAATGGGAACTGCAGGGTGGAAAATGTAGGCTGGGTAAGGAACCCAACAAGTCAGCAGAGCTCTCTTTACAGAAAGAAACAAAGATAGCAGTAATTAATGACCCTGACTCTGTGCCAAAAAAGCTTTCTTCTGACAACTCCAACTTAATTAAAACTTAAGACATTTCAATGGCCTCAGAAAGCCCCTGATGGGGTGAACTCTTGCAGACGCGTGAGAAAATTTTGTAAATTAAAGGAAAAGATGTGTGTTACCACTAGTGCCATGACTCTAATCCCTGACAGTCAAAGAATCTATTTAGCCCAAGCCTTTTCTTTTAACTGGCTCACACCTGCAGGCTTCCTGGCACTTCCTCTGTACCAGAGAAGGCCGTTTTTGTGTTTTACGGAAGATCAGATAATAGGAGTCTTGCTGTTCCTTTTGTTTTTGTGCATTGTTCATTAGCCTGTGAGTGTTGCAGGCACCCTTGATATGCTTGGCTTGATCCGGAGTAGAGCATTGCCTGAAAGCTTTAGGTGGTGCAACACGGGGTAAAGATGGGTTGGCGGAAAAAGTAAGATTTTTTTTTTCTGTTTTTTTTTTCTGTTTTTTTTTTTTTTTTTTTTTTAAATGTGAAAGTGGCTCAAATTAAAACTCACAGTTGATGGGGCAGCCTGAATGGCTGTGGCCTGCTGTTCTTAACAGCAGAGTGACAAGAAACGAGGTTCTGTGCGAGACAGCGCAGATTGGAGACACAGGGAAATGCGTTGTTAAATAGCCTTTGCTCCTTTTCTTGGTGCCATTTTTAATTCACTCGAATCAACAAGCATACAGATTCCTAGGAGGTATGGAAAACAGGTGTACTGTGCTGGAAAGAAAATCGCCGGGTGATTTATTTATTAATAAATATATCGAAGACTGAAATCTTAGAAATGGCATTGGTGGAATACCAATTGGGGTGAATGGGTCCTCAATTTACATGAGAAAAAAAAGGAGTTTAATTTCTCCTCCCTCCCCTCTGGAAAGTGTTTTGGTGGGT